>NW_015506644.1:255190-302067 GCF_001515645.1 Sinocyclocheilus grahami | reverse complement strand
AAAGCTCTTTTCTCAGCTTTTCTGAGTAGTTTTTTTAGCCACTCTGATCTCCTTTGTTAGTCTGTTCCTGGCCTGATTATACAAAATTTTATCCCCACTTCTGTAAGCATCCTCTTTGGCGTGACGAATCTGTTTTAGTTTTCCAGTAAACCACGGTTTATCATTATTAAATGATAAGAATGTCCTGGTAGGAATGCACATATCTTCACAGAAACTGATATATGAAGTTACAGTCTCTGTGAGCTCGTCCAGATCGGTGGCAGCAGCTTCAAAGACGCTCCAGTCAGTGAGGTCAAAAAAGCTTGTAAATCCTGCTCTGCTTCATTAGTCCATCTTTTTACAGTCCTTAATACAGGTTTAGCTGATTTCAGTTTCTGCCTGTAGGTCGGTATAAGATTAACCAAACAGTGATCAGAGAGCCCCAAAGCTGCTCGTGGAACAGAGTGATATGCATCCTTAATCCGTTTTGTTAGGAAGGGAACGGACATTCGCGAGATGAATGCTTGGGAGCGCAGTCCGAAAGCCGCGCGTGTGGAGTTTCACCAGGGCGCCGGCGCGTTTCCCTCTTCTGCGTCTTCATGCGTGTTTGAACAACACCGCTGTACCTCTGACTAGAATGTCCAACAAAACATCCGAATAATCAAAAACCGGAAAAATGTTGTCCGGGATGTGCTGCTTAATGTTAAGGAGTTCGTCTCTGGTAAAACTTATAGAAGAAGAATGACAAAACACAGAACAAACAAACAAAAACAATAGAAGAATTGCGGAGCTCAGCGTCCTTGCTGCCATTTGCGGCGCCATGCTGATGTGTGGCTTCAGGAGAAACCTCCCCCTACTCACCATCATGGACAGCACTGTGACTGCAGTGGAGTCATTCAGGTTCCTGGGCACCACAATCTCTCAGGACCTGAAGTGGGACACTCACATTGACTCCATTGTGAAAAAGGCCCAGCAGAGGTTATACTTCCTTCGCCAGCTGAGGAAGTTCAACCTGCCACAGGAGCTGCTGAAACAGTTCTACTCCGCCATCATTGAATCCATCCTCTGCACTTCAATAACTGTCTGGTTCAGCTCAGCTACCAAATCTGACCTCAGAAGACTTCAGAGGGTAGTCCGGACTGCTGAGCGAATCATTGGTACAAGCCTCCCTTCTCTCCAAGAACTGTACTTATCCAGAGTGAGCAAAAGGGCTGGCAGAATCACTCTGGATCCTTCACATCCAGCACACTCCCTCTTTGAACTGTTACCATCTGGTCGACGCTACAGAGCACTGAGCACCAGAACGGCCAGACACAGGAACAGTTTCTTCCCTCAGGCAATCCATCTCATGAACATTGATTTTCTGGTATTATATGAATCAAAAAGAATGTAATAGTTGTTGTAAGAAACCCATATGCACAATATAACATATGATTGCACCTAAGATGAGTGTCTGATTATATAGTCAGCAAATATCAATATGAGTGTGGCCATGTATGTTTTTCAGCTATTGAAAAAGTTCCTCAGAAAGATTGATATATACAGTATTTGTTTATGTTAAGTTACTCAGGGACATTTATCCTCACCAAACAAACTCAAATTCCCTTCACTTTACAGAACGAAAGCCCAGACTGCTGAACTCAGTGAAAAGCAGAGAGGAACCGCTCTGTAAAATGTGAATATATCAATTAGTAAAGTGGCCATGACTGTTGAAAGTTGTGAAAGATGGTGATTTAAGGCCACAGCCAATATACTATACGTATAGACTTTTTCAATAATAAAAAAAGGAGTAGACTTGAATGTAAAGGTAATTGTTTAGACTTTCTGGAACATCCATGCCACATGAATTGATCGATTTATAAAAGTCTGCTCCGAATCACCACAAAAAAGTAAATAACATAGACAAACATTAAATTTAAAGCTTTATTTTGCTCCATTCATTGGCATTAAGGTCTGAAAACATAAGCTGTAATAGCAGATGGAAAAGCAGTTACATGCATCATTACCATCAAGGCCATTTAGATGTTTACCATGTCACATCCTGAGGTAAATCCGGTTGCTTTAGCTATACATCTAATCTGCAGTCAATAACTGAGGTCTCCAACTTGTACTTCTAAGAATTTGCTTACATAAACCTGCAGCCAGAGGTTGTGTAAGGTGTAATTGTTTTGCAATCTCCAGTCATGGTCACTCATCCCTTGATCTGCAGCGGACCTGAGCTCAAAACGCAAGGACATAGCAAAAATAATAGCAGCGGGAACGTATCATGTTCCCTCCCTCACAGGAGTGTCAACATAATGACGTCTATAGCCATATAGATAATTGTGGCCGAATGCTTTCCTGTGTCAGCTTAAAAAAATAGCTGGACTGTTTAAATAGCAGGCAGACTAATATTTACCAGAGATTTTCTCTGAGGAAAGTGCGAAAGGAAAGTGGGGGTTGGCAGTTCTTCGGGATGGCGTAACCGTGGTGCCTGTAATTACCCTGAATATGCCTCCAGGCTGGCCTATCAGAGGGCTTCCTCGGATGCTCGAGTGTGGCACATGGCATGACATTTGATCACTCTCTTATCATGTGTTTTCCTTTTGGGAGAGGTGCTAGCTTAAAAGGGGGGATTACTGGGCTGAGCCTGGTCTGATAACCCCCTCGGTTTGTCGAACGCCACACACATAACCACTGACCTCTTCTCTGACTAAAGGAGTGTCTGAATTCAACCCAAGCTAATGTTTGACAGGTTAACACATGCTAATGGGCTCAGAGAACCAGACATTATTTACTTACCACTGAATATCCTTCACACGCATTACCTTAAAGAGGGTACTCACACTGAAAGTGTACATGTAGGTGGAGATGTGGGTAATGTGAGTATATGTACTTGGTAATTGCAGTGTTTTCTATTCTCTTATTTCCTCATACATCTCAAACACCTCCAGACAATTTGTCCACACGTCTCCTTTATCAGCAATGATGACTACGCTGAGTTTCTAACTTAAGCAATGTTTATCATTCCTGTGGAGACACTCCGGGTATTAGCTTTGAAGGCAGATGTTGTGTTGAAACGGAAACACAGGCAACACAATCACTGGTAGGTTTAACGCTCTCACATTTGGAGGCGTTTCATGTAGGCGTTTGTGATCAGAAGATGCTCCAGTTTCAGTACAAATCACATGTGTTTCATTGTAATAAAGATGTTTTCTCTTCCTATGTTTCAAAAGGAAAACATACAGTAGGTATGGTAACAGATTATGCTGTAGTTATTTTCAGAAGCTCACATGCAGCCACAAAATTTTTTATTTTATTTTATTTAATTTTAATTTTTTTTATTAAGTTTCTATTTTGGAGGTAGAAAAAGATGTTTGAATAAAGTGCTGTGACAGAAATCAATTTACAACCAATCAATAATTGGAGTCCACAGAAAATGTACATAGATATTTTACATAATGTATTTTCTAGGGCTGTCAAAGTTAACTTAAGATATTAATTAAATGTGTAACAGAATAATTTTTAACACATTTTAACAAATTTGATATTAATACTATTTCATTCTGCTTTTAAAAAACATGAAGTTACTAATGGTTATTTTATTGTATTGACATCTTTATTTATTAACATTAAGAAAAAAAGTTAAAAAAATCTTTATAATATCATGTTTAATATTTATAATACAGTGGATCTTTATGCACAACAGTAGCTGCTTTTATAGTTTTCGTCCACAGAAAATGTACATAGATATTTTACATAATGTATTTTCTAGGGCTGTCAAAGTTAACTTAAGATATTAATTAAATGTGTAACAGAATAATTTTTAACACATTTTAACAAATTTGATATTAATACTATTTCATTCTGCTTTTAAAAAACATGAAGTTACTAATGGTTATTTTATTGTATTGACATCTTTATTTATTAACATTAAGAAAAAAAGTAAAAAAAATCTTTATAATATCATGTTTAATATTTATAATACAGTGGATCTTTATGCACAACAGTAGCTGCTTTTATAGTTTTCTTTTTTTTTTGTAAAGTGCCTTGAAAAGCAACCTTTAAAGATGCTACAGTACATAAAAATAAGTTTAGTACTGTTATTATTATAATCATATTTGAGGTTCCCAGGCATTGAAATGTTTGAAAACTCCTGTACTTGTCTATCCCATCTGACCCTTATGTAAAGAAAAAATAAGCTTTCTTTGATCATGTGTTATATTGCCTCTGGTGCTCCCATAAAAATAAAAAAAGTTGCACGTGACAGCCCTTGTTATCTTAATTGTTTAAAATTGCGTGACTCCTAATTAACACATGCAAATGAATCCTAATTGCTCTTACTAATGGGCCATGCTCTTATTAATTCATTTATCATAGTTTTTTCTTAATTGTGAAAAAAAGTCTGAAATGTGCCTGATTGATGTTTATATCATGAATATACAGCACTGAGCACTGAAGATAGCAATGTGCTGAAACAATGTGGTGCTTGCTCGTGTCAATGATGCAATTTATAAAATAAAAAATATGTTTTTTGTAGACTTTTCCAGTCTTGAGTGAATCAGTGTGTGGTTAGCCACTCTCTTGTTCATTATAATGAATATACAGTATAGCAAGCATTTGTGCAATTAGACATTTTGATAAAGAACGTACAGATGTGTACAGAGGTTTCAAATGAAAAATGCATCCAGGCTCCAAGTTTGATCACTTTCAGCCTAGCAAATGCGGCTTGTGTGCTAATTGCAGTTTAGTGAACAGTGACAAGGTTTCTCTCTCTTGCAGGATTTGGTGACCAATGTGTCACCGCGAATCGTGCGTGGGACTACCTCAGGTCACATTTTCGGTCCTGGCCAGGGCTCGTTCCTCAACATCGAGCTCATTAGTGAAAAAACAGCCGCCTACTGGTGCAAGAGCGTGGCCGAACTCAAAGCTGACTTCCCCAAAAATGTGAGTTCACTTTCAGCTCAGCGTGTGACTTCTCTTGTCTTTATCTCATCTCTATCTCTCCTTCTCTTTTACTCTTATTCCTACAGAAGTTTTCTCATGATATGATTCATTACTTTGTTTCTCACCTTTTGTGGCTGGGGAGCCTGTCAGTGTTTTATCAACAGCCATAATTATCCATAATAGCGGTGCCATATTTTTCCCTCGTTTTCTGTCCCTCAGTAATTTGAGTCGCTTTTGCTCTGTGCATGTTAACTGCTTCACGAGTAATTGTGTAATAGAATCTCACTAATAGAAGATTTTCCAAGGCCTTCATTCTCTTCTCCTCCCTCCTCTCAGTCGCTCTGCAGGCAGATGACAATAGCTTTTTGTAGTGTTCTTTTCATCGCAATCAGCCATCTCTTTTCTCTCTAATCTTTTGCAATGAGACAGTCCATTTGAGCACAAAATAACTTTTGTTGTCTGTCTGCTGCACTCAAGGGTGAGATTAATTTTGAATTACAGGGTGCAATTATGAAGCACAACGTCACTTTTCACAATAACTCCTTGAGCCCCTCCTTCACACAGATGTGGGTATATTTTTTTTCAGACTGGCATTTACCTTAATGTCTACATAGGCAACTATATTCAATACTATATTATATTGAATGTCATAATGCCCTATTTAGGTAGCAAATCTGCATGCCAGACAAATTGGCACTTTTTTTTTTTAGAGTTTGAAATTAGCATGTTGTTAAGATTAGAGTGAAGTATAGTGAAAAAATTACATAGCACAAATATTTTTGGTAAAATAAGTCATTTTAATTACATGCTTTCCAGTACTGAATGAAATATTCAAAGTAACCTATGTGACTGACTTATTTCAGTAGAATTCAATAGGTAGTACTTGCTAGTTTTGGTTATCGCAAACTACACCCCTGGGTGACAGCTTCAGCAGTAAAATGTATTTAAGTAGTTATTGCATAATATTTCTGTTTAATGTTTTCTATAGTTGACTTTTGTCAAAATGTTGCAAGATTAATCTGAAAATAAATGAAAGACATACACTACAGTTTGTAGCGCTAACACAGAGTGGTATAACTAACGTCTAATGTCCCTGTAAATAGCTTTAAATGTTTATAAATAAGGCAATTACATAACGCATAATTCTAAGACCAAAGACGCAAACAGCTCTGAGTAGAATGTCCCTGTTGTCATCTGGGAATTACAATAAGGCATGAACACACTATTTGACGTTAGCATGTTGCTAAGCTAACAACATGTTTATTCTGGTAAACATTACAATACATAGCACTCACAGATATTGCACTGCATATCTGAAGTTAATTCTACTTCTGTCAGGACCACTATCGTCAAAATGATAGATACTTAGCATAAAGTTTGGTTTGGCGGTATGGTTCTGTTCTGGGCAAAAAACTCCCTGCCCATCCATGCAGCCTGTCATGAATGAGCAGGGAGAGCAGCAATAATAACCCCCCTAGGGTTAACAGAACAGAACAAGGCAGATATCATTAATGTACTTAATGATATTTAAGTGTAACACTTTATTCAAGATAAAAGCGTCTGATTAGCAAGGAATATCAGAAAGCCAAGTCCTGACTGTGGCGAAAGGAGGAGCTGAGGATGGGGGAGGGTAATTTGCTCCTGAGCAAGCTGAAAAGCTGCTGAATAATACTGAATAGAGCTTATATAGGAATACCGCGATAGGTGTCGTATTCCTATAGGTAGATGTGATCAGCTGAGAATCAGCTGATGCAAGCTTGACTCACGGGACCTGCCAGAACTAACGCTTAATTTCATCTAACCCTAAAAATGATTTTTGTTGGTGTAAGCCAGTGAAGTTGATTTAGTCATATTAAATAATATTTGTGAATTTTGTCAAACCAATTAATTTAGAAATTGCCGCATGAAGCATTCTTTTTATGGTGTGTGTAATTTGATCAGTTTTTATATACACTGAACTACTTTGTGAATGAAATAAATTTATTTATGGTTAACACTTCTCTCACTTCACCTCGTCCATCATCTTGGATTTGTGCTTTCAATTCTTGCCGCAGTGCATCCCATGATTGCCTTCTCTATAAAGGATATATTAGAATTTGACCAAAAAAGGCCTCTCAGGAGGAATCATAATTGAAATGCCTACATTTAGCTATGATCCTTTAAAGTGTTTCCTCTGTAGGCAGCACATTCAATTTTGGATCAGAGCATCTGTCACATATCAGTGAGATAAACATAATATACACACTGTAAGACTCTCATCGATAATGCTCATCGATTTTGTGCAGGTTTCAGCTATTCAACACACCCATTATCTACATTTACTATTTACAATTTCCATTTCCCCCCAACGCTCCTCGTCAGCATGTCGTGACCCACGCGGGCCACACTTTAGGAAACACTGAAGTGTGTGTTTGGCGGAGCTCATCACAGTGTGTGACAGGAGTGATGGGCGCACGCCGCTGGATGAAATGAATACTCAGAGAAGCGTAATGAATAACAAAACCACCACAATAATGTCAAATTATACCGGCTCACACATTTCAGCCCCACAAACACACTCTCTGTTAGCCTGCGAGGTTAGGAACACATCTGTGACTGAAGAATAAACGTGGCACGTAGAAGATGCAACCCCGCCCCCTTCTCTTTTTTCATTTCCTCATATCACCGCATGATTGACAGTTTCCACAGTGATGGGGGTCCCTAGAGGGCTAGTGTTGCCAGTGCTGGTGGACGGGCTCGGTTACCTCAGCACAGCGGTATTAAAGCGATAACAGGGTGATTCCTGCTTCTTAGAGATGCAGCCTGTCTCGATCACTCCCTTTTCTCTGTCTGATTAGAAAAGGGAAGAGCCATTTCCTGCATTCACATTCACAGAGTTATTTCATCTCAAACTTGAGTTTCTAAATGCAGGATAACGAAAAAGAACCGACTTTGTGTTACAGTATATTACAGATAGGCATGTATAGACAGAGACCCGGCCCTCAGTTATCCTCCTGATGCCAATAAAACATCGACACTGCTTTTCTAGACATGCCTCAGCCAAAATGTGATTGCTTCTTATATTATGACTATGTAGTGAGCATTTGTGAATTCTGACGTTATGATAAAGACAGTACGGCTGTGTTTGTAAAGGTTTCAAAGGGAAAAAATCCATTCATGCTTCAAGTTTGGTCACTCAAGTTTGGATTTATTTCATCTCAAGCTTGAATTTCTGCTAAATGCAAGATAGCAAAAAGAACTGACTTAATCTTATATTACAGATATACATGTATGTACAGAGACCCGGTCCTTAGTTATTCTCCTGACACCAATAAAACATCGAAATCGCTTTCCTTGCCATGCTTCAGCCGATCAGCATGTGTGGTTGAGTGGAACTCCCAGGGGTGAGCGGATGAGAGGAGGTGGGGTTAGAGGTGCTACAGGTCCCGGTGAGATCCAGGATGGATGGACTCATAAACTTCAACACATGCTTTGGCCGCCAAGCATTCCTCCCAGTGCCCTATACACCGATTTGTTTCCCTTAAAAGCACCCGGCGAGGAGGAGACACATGGCGTATATCTCTCCGCTTTATGGTGCGATTACAGTGTCTCCGCATACAGCGAGAGTAATACAGCTAAATCCTGCCTTGCCACAGAGGAGCTGAATAATGCCGTCAGCGTGATGTTTTTATTGTTTTAATAATACGTGCATGCCACTGGGTGTCTACAAATGCACTGAATTATAAAGCAGCAGAGTTTAAGGTGGGGTAATAGCTTTTGCTGGGAGCCGGGCTGTTAAAAAATGAAATAAATAAATGCCGAAAAAGTGGCGAATTTAGTGCAAGCGCATCAGGTGAAATTGCACTTCATCAGTCATTTTCATTCCCTCTAAAGTTTTTTTTTCTTTCTTTTCCTCACATTCTTTTCTTCTTTGTCTAGATTATCATTGCCAGTATTATGTGTGGTTACAACCAAGCTGACTGGACTGAGCTGGCAAATATGGCTGAGGTAAGCTGCCATTCTCTGTGTGTGTGTGTTTGTGTTTGGCAAGTTTGCTCTGTTTGCTCCTTACACATCTCCCAACTTCAGAGATTAATCAGGCTTATTGGAAGCATGAAAAGTAAATGAAACATGAATCCATGAAATTAGTTAATGTTCTGAAGATCTTGTTCCTCAAGATATCCATTTAATTCACATGTTTGAAAGTCTGTTAATGTTAAGTTTTTTTTTTCTCAGCATATCACAAAAAGAAGCATTTATTTATCACACGCATTCTCAACACAGTGACAAACACAGTCGCATCCATATTCATAGTTTAAAGCCTCATTGGTTCTGTGGAAAGAGGCTTTTACATTAAATTTGCATTAGATACTGTATCATTGGATTTCAGCCTTTCGGGTGACAGAAGCCAACTGTGCTCACAAACTGTGAATGAGAAGTTGTAAAACTTTAAAAATGTATGTTTGCCATAGCTGGAACAAACCCGCATCCTCTATCATAACCACACTGACCCTGACTGACTAAGTGTGCTCTTCTTTGTTAAAAGGCTTGATAATTCACCCAAGTATGAGCATTGTTCATCATTTACCCACTTCATCTTGGCTTTTCTTGCTTCTGTGGAACACAAAAGGGAGAAATGTTGAAGAATGTACTTGCCAATCTTTTCCACACCATGAAAGTGAATGAGAATCCAGGCTGTCCAAAGTTACAAAAAAAGCACCATATACATTTCATGAAAGCGGTCAATAATATAATTTCTGTCATGACAACTCTTGGAGGGTTTATGGTAGTATGCATATCAGTGTTAGTGTGTTTGGTCTTGGCGGAATAGATCTGCTACGCTGCTGCTGTGGCAGAGCAAATACCAAGACTGGCTTCTGCCAATACATCCACATGCATGCTGTTGTGAGCATGTACTGTAAGAAATACTGCTGCTGCACATATAATATATGAAATAACCACCATATATAATACATTAAATTACCCCAGATCTATACAGGTGGAGCTGGGGAAGGTGGAGGGTTTCTGAAGCGTGCTGCAACAGCTGGCCAGCAAGGACTGGCCAAGTATTTGAATGTTGAGTAGCAAGCTTATTGGCTGCTGATGCACCTGGAACTGGCTGTGCCATGTAAATAATGATGTGATTATATCAAATTGAGGTAGAACCTATCAACCTATGCCATCTAGAGTTTCATGACAGATATACAATACAATACAATATCATATGATATAATAATATACCAGTCAAAAGTTTGGGGTTGGTAATTTTCACTCTAGTCTTCAATGTGACATGATTCTTCAGAAATCATTCTAAAATGCAAATGTTGCGTGCTCAAGAAACATTTCTTATTATCAGTGTTGAAAACAGTTGCTTAATACTTTTGTGGAAAGCGTGATACACTGTTTTTACTGCCCATTTTTGATCAACTTTATGCATCATTGTAAAAAAAAACAAAAAAACATTAATTTCTTCCAAAAATTAAAAAAAAATTTAGTCCTAAATAACAATGAAGACGGATGAAGAGAAACCATACAGGTTTCAAATGGGATGAGTAAATGACACTTTTCATTTTGGAGTCAACTATCCCTCTAAACTCCCAAACAGTTTTTGACAAACTCTGTCCCAACAAGAATACCTGTCCTAACAAGGTAAGACTGAAGCACCTCTTCCTAAAATTCACAAATGAAGAGGAGCTGCTTGTTTAACGTATACTTGAGGGTTTCTGCAGACTGACATTATTGCAGCCGACGTGTGTGTGTGTGTCCTCTGAGGTGTTATAATTCCCGCTGGAGCTGTTTCAGTCTGTATGTAAACAACTGGTGCTGATTTAGACAGGACGTACAGTATGTAAATGCAGACAGGGCTCTGCCATCACTAACACTTACTGCTGCTGGTGCTCTAATTGAGGTGTTGTACGCTCTCGTACCTTCCAGTTTAACTCCTCTACGCCCTCACAGACTCACACACACAAATGCGCTCAGCGAACCAACACACATGCACGTTTACATTGAGAAAACCCAGGAGAAGATTTGGCTCGTGCAGTGAGGAGGCTGGCGTGACAGTGAGCTTCAAGACCAATGAGGAAGACATGTTTGTGAGGGAGTTTAGTGGGAAGTTTTGTGTACAATCATGTCAAGTCATTCTCTACTCTTGTATTGTTATGGCAATCTTCGTCCCCCTCAACATGCCTGTGATATAATATACATTACAGAACAACCCAAAACTATGGCCCTGTTTACACCTGCTATTAAGATCTGTCCACTGAATAATGTATAATGATGTAATAAAAATACAGTGTACCACCAAATAATGGTATGAAACGTCTTTTTTAAGTATCACCGTTTCCACATAAATATTAAGCTGCATAACTGTTGACAAACATTGATAATTATAAAATATGTTTCTTGAGCAGATTGAGAAAACCCAGGAGAAGATTTGGCTCGTGCAGTGAGGAGGCTGGCGTGACAGTGAGCTTCAAGACCAATGAGGAAGACATGTTTGTGAGGGAGTTTAGTGGGAAGTTTTGTGTACAATCATGTCAAGTCATTCTCTACTCTTGTATTGTTATGGCAATCTTCGTCCCCCTCAACATGCCTGTGATATAATATACATTACAAAACAACCCAAAACTATGGCCCTGTTTACACCTGCTATTAAGATCTGTCCACTGAATAATGTATAATGATGTAATAAAAATACAGTGTACCACCAAATAATGGTACGAAACGTCTTTTTTAAGTATCACCGTTTCCACATAAATATTAAGCTGCATAACTGTTGACAAACATTGATAATTATAAAATATGTTTCTTGAGCAGAAAATCAGCATATAAGAATGCTTTCTGAAAGATCATGTCACACTGAAGACTGGAGTAATGACTGCTAACAAATATTAAAATAGGAAATGGTTATTTTGATGTTTCATATTATGAATGATTTTACTGCATTTTGATCAAATAAAAAAAATCTTACCAACCTCAAATTTTTGATTGGTATTGTACGCCACTTTCTACATCAGTGTATTACTTTGAGTTTTGAATCGTTAGACCATCAGCACTGACTGCTTGTAACTACTTGAAACTGATCTTAATACAAGGAGTAAATGGTGTATTTTATTCTGATTTTCTCTCAGGCTTTTAGGCGTTTGAATCAGAATTTTGATGCGTCATGCTTGCTTTTCAAAACATGCTGTGCTTTTATGAATCTTTCAAAGACATAGAAGATATGAAAGTGGCCTTTCTGTGGCGAGGAAGCCTCACATATTCTTGCTTTAGCAGTGAGAAGGGTCTGAGAAATTTCTTAATGCCGATCATTAATTCATTCATTAAAGAAGTGCACTGTGTTAAAGGGCCCAACAGAACTGTCTATCAAAGGTGCCTTGATGTAGCTATTAGCTGGATTATGCCAGGCAGCGTGCCTTTGATCACACTGGAGTGGTTAGTTCTTGTCAAAGTTAGTGTCAGGTCTGATCAGTGTTTGTGTTGAGGCCTCTGGCTGTCTTATGGAGCGTATCCAGACATCCTCCACTCATTCTGTCTCACTAAAACACACACAAACATAATTTTTCGGAGTCCTGCAGGTAAGTCACAGCTCAAAGCCTAGGCCATATGAAGACCGAAATCATCTGGGCCTACAAATGGAAATCTACTATATGTGCGAGTACTTATCTTCATCTCGACGACCGCAACAGTTGGCTTTTGTTTCCTGTTCAAGTGGGGAGCTTTGATGTGATGCTATTTACTATTTCTGGATAAGAGGTCATCAGCTTTGAAGTTGTATGAGGTACATAAAAGCTCTTCCTCATAACACACAGATGATGCTCTTGTTTTCGTTTCGCCATTGTAAGGATTCACATGTAAAATTACTTCAATTCAGTCCAAGGATGCCATATTTCCTGCAAGTCGCATGCAGGTGGAAAACGCAGAGAGGTGCTGAATGTTAAGGTGCAGTGTGTGTAAATATCATCTCTCCTTAGTTGTGACTCTCCTTGTTGAGTCCACCAGCCTGTTCATCAGGGGCTTTATAAATTTGGTTTCCGTGGCCATGCAGCTGCATACGAATCTAAGATCACCACCAAGCAATGGCAAGCATCAGCTGAAGTGGCGAAGAGCTCGTCACTATCGGGCTCAGGAGCAATGGAAACACATTCTCTGATTAATCACTCACTCTTCACCATCTGGCAGTCTGACAAGTGGATCTCGGATTGACGTTTGAATCTGAATCTGACAGAGAGGGCTACCCATATTCCCAGCCTTCCACGCATGCATATTGCCAGCTGTAAAATTTGATGGAAGTGGAATAAGAATAGTGTAGGGCTGTTATTTTCACGGTTATGTTAGTTTTTCCCTTTAGGGAATTTATAACACATTGACACACACATATACATTATATATATACATATATATATATATATATATAAATATATACTCTCTGTGTGTGTGTATATTTATATAGAATATTAATATTTATATTTATATAGAAGCACACACATTCAGAAGTTTGGGGTCACTATGTTGTTGTGTACTTTCTCTGTAAGGATCAAATATGACAGTAAAGATATTGTTACTGTAGCGTCTGGACCAGTCAGACACCATTTTTCATTTGATTTAACAAATCAATTATTCATTAGATTAACAAACGTTCACAGACCCCTCACCCAATAAACATACTGGGTGCCAATTTGTCTGTGAACAGGGCCCAGGACCCTGGTTACCATGGCAACCCTGATACCAGATACATTTACGACTTAATGGTATGCGAAGCAGGGAAAATCACTGCATGTTCCATCGCAATAGGCACAAGGCACAGTAGAAATTGACTTTTCTACTAATTAATTCATAGGAAAACCTTTCTTTGAATGAACAGTGTATCCTTCCGGTCATGTTGTATATTGTCTTTGCTATTTTTAGACTATTTTATGCATGCTTACGTTATGATTAATTATTCATATTTCCCCATGAGCTGATTCACTACATTACAAACACACACTTTATATATATACAGTATATATATATATACATACAGCTGCACAACTGTTTTCAACATCAATAAGAAATGTAAACACCAAATCAGCTTTGCCATCACAGGAAAAAAATTGTTTTTTAATATATTAAAATGGAAGACAATCATTTTAAATTGTAGTATTATTTCATAATATAACTGTTTTTACTGTACTGTTTTACTGATCAAATAAATGTAGCCATGGTGAGCAGACATTAAACAAATCTACGCACTCACACGCACAATAGGTATATTGAGAGCCATACAGTTACAATTTCATTACAATGTAAAATTACTGATCAAATTTAATAACAATTTGATCACACTATTTTATGTGTCCTTGTTATGGTGTAATATTCAAGTACTGAGTAATATTAATTAACATTTACTTACTATAGGGTTGGATTAGGGTTTGGTTTAGGGTTACTGTATTTAATAATGCATAATTTACTGTTATTACTGTATTACGTAATGTGTAACAAGTAACATGTAATTGTAAAATAAAGTGTCAAAATGAAAAAAATTAATGGCAGCTAATAAAATGTATGCATTCTAAAATGTTTTTATTTATTTATTTTTATTAACATATAATTCATTCAAAATTCGTATCACTCAACATTAGTTCCGACCCCAGTAACATTCATGTGTATGCAGGAAGGAAGCAGCCACTAACTAATTCCAGCATTTACTAGAAACCCTTCCCAGAAGAGTGTGTTTTTGCAGTATGGACCAAACATATTATTCTCCATCATTTGTGGAATGAAATATTCACAAAGCAGATGTCCTCATATTTTTGGCCATATAAAATATTATGCACCTTATACCAGCACACCTTGGAGTAGATTTGCACAGTTCTGTCTCCTGCCTGCCTTGTCTGTCATTTTGTGTCTTTCAAACCCAGCCAAATCGCTCATTCTCTCACTCTCTCTCTCTCTCTCTCTCTCTCACTTACTATCCCTCTCTTTATTTCTTTTTTCTCTCCTCTAATGGCTGTCAGGCTTTAGGAAAGCCATGGCTGTGTGTCTGAAGCAGCAGGTTTGTAGGGTGTGTAGCGGATAAATCGTTCTGGCTCTCCCCATTTCAGTGCGGTTCAGAACGGCCGCCAGAGCGTAATTGCCTGTTGAATGCTTTCCCACTTCCAGCACCCTCGCTCACTCACCCGCACCCCATCCACCTGTGCTGCCTTTTTCTGCTTCCCTTTTTTTAAAACGACTCTGTGGCAGCTTTGACATGCCAAAGAGTTCTTCTGGGTCTATTTTAAGAACACCATTTTATGCTTTTTGAATGCTGGGAAGTGCTCAGGGTTTTTTCTTTTTCTTTTTGTTATAGATTTGACTCTTTTTCTTTGTGCTGCTTCTGGGAGGCTGTTTTACACACAGTGGCCCCAAAAAGCATTTGGACATCTTAATATATTAAACATCTATTTATTTCAGTGCAAAATGTCATACCAAGTGGCATTTGTAAATAAATATTGCACAGCTCTTTTCTATTTTTCTTTAGCCATTTTGCTCAAAATTTTTTGTGTCTTGATTTTTATGAATATATAGACTTTATAAATGTAAAATGAAAAATTATGACACATCTTGTTAGTGTTTGTGACGTCTTTAAATGTCATTGGGTTTGTCAGCGAAGGACATATATACACTGTCATTTGTGGCTGTTTATGAAGTATTAAAGAGCCTGGTGAAACATGTATGTATGTCTTGATTGATTGAATTGCTATTTGATTGGACGTGCACATTTAAACTTAGCCACATAAATGTAAAATGGATATAAATTGAATCTACTATTTCTGAGTTATATGGAAATATATAGCTATAACAAGAGCTCTCTTCCACTAATATGGCAATTATTGTTTGAGTTTCATGATTGCACATCCATGCATGCATCCATGTGTCTTATTATGATCGCATGATGCTTACGTATGTGACCGCATTTACACATCTTGCATGAGTCTCAAACCACCTCCTGAGCTTGTTTGAGTGATCGGATTGTTATCAGTCTCAAATGCATCTTGTAGGGCATTTACACCTGGTCTTGTCATGGTCAAATAGCAATCCGATTTGTAGAAATGCATGAAGTGACTGTGTGTCTTTTGCATGAGATATTTCTGCTTTGGATTTATTTGTCTGTAAATGTAATTTTGCAGTGCAACTATTCTTGCATATATTTAATTACACAAGTGATTATATGTTAATGGTGTTTTACCTCATTCTTTTGTTTAACAGGACTCTAAAGCTGATGCTCTGGAGCTGAACCTGTCCTGTCCTCATGGCATGGGAGAGAGAGGTATGGGACTGGCCTGTGGACAGGTAAGACAACATTTAAAAAGCACTGCTGAAAAACTCACTTCTGATTTCAAAATGAAAATTCTGTCATGATTTGCACACCCTTATGTTGTTTTAAATCCTTGTGATTTTCTTTCCTCTGCAAAACACAAAATGAGAAATATTTAAGCTTGTTTTCCACGCAATTATAGTGAACAGGGACCAATGCTTTCAAGCTTCAGTAAAGACCATAAAAGTGGTCCCTGCGATTTATAAACTGTACAGTACATTTGTGTGAAACAGACAGAAATTCAAGTAATTATTCTCTATTTATCGTGACGCCTGTCCTAGATCTCCTTGGAGCGTTCATGAGAAATATAGTAATGTTCTGTTTGTGAATTAACCTTTTACATTGGATCTTTTAAATAGCAATTGATTTTAGGGCTGCACATTATGGGATAATTATATTATTATAATTATTGTTGCTGTTGTTGTTATTGTTATTGTTAAGTAAAGAAATAAAATAAGAAATATTGCCATTGTAATATTTCGGTAACATTAAGCCCACTGAGTCAAGTCAAGTCAAGTCAACTTTATTTATATAGCGCTTTTAACAATACAGATTGTGACAAAGCAACTGAACAGTATTAATTAGGAAAATAGTGTCAATAATGCAAAATGACAATAGTAAACACTCATTTTTCAGTTAAAGACAGTTCATCATTGAATTCAGTGATGTCAACATCCAGCTCAGTACAGTTTAAATAATATCTTTGCAATCATGTCAACGATAACGCTGGAAATGAAGTGTCCCCAACTAAGCAAGCCAGAGGCGACAGCGGCAAGGAACCAAAACTCCATCAGTGACAGAATGGAGAAAAAACCTTGGGAGAAACCAGGCTCAGTCGGGGGGCCAGTTCTCCTCTGACCAGACGAACCAGCAGTACAGAAAAATCAATATAAGACGTAATAAAACAGACGATGAATAATATTAACAGCAATTATTATATGATGCAATCAAACTTATAGCAAAATGTGGTAGTTCTGTATGTTGTTTCAGGGTTGGCATCATCTGAGGTCCTCTGAGGGGTTGCATCATCACTTCTCAGGTCTTCTGGATCCAGACTGAAGCTTGTGTAAATCCTAGTTACCAGGCAAAAGACAGAGAAACAAATACAAACATAATTAGCGTAGCTGCTGTTCCAACCAAGCAAAAATGATTTGTTTAACCCAAACTAACGAATAATAATGTGGCGAGTAACTGATGGCGAGTCAAGTTCAGAACTCATGTCCAGTTTATTGAACAAGATACAAAACAAAACTAAAACACAACAAACTGGAGCACTAGAACTTGAATATAAATAGGCTTCACAATACTCACCAACAGCAGGTTACAAAAACAAAGCTAGACACGAGACTATACAAACATGATGTCACACTATGAGCCAGAGACACAAGGTAAGGATGCAAACAGGAGGGTTTATTGACAAATCGGAGAGCAAGTTGATGACAGGTGAGTATGAGAAGGTAGAGAGTTCTTGGGTTCTTAGCTCTGGGTATTGAGTTGGTATCCTTTGCAGGTATCCGGGAATGATGAGAACCGGATCGTAGGAGAACAGAATCAGTGGAGCTTCTAGGGGTAAGTAAACAAACAGATCAGACACAGGTAGGAGTCAGGCTAAGTTCAAGCTGGTGAACGGTAGACCGGACAGTGAGGCAGTGAGAGGAGTGCAGGGATATAGTGCACTTAATGAGTCTCTGCAGGTGCGGGTGATCAGTACTCTCCAGTGATTGCGATCTGTATATCTTCTTTAGTATATCTTCCCGGGCCACCCAGGACCTCTCCTCCAGTCCGTATCCTTCACAGTCGACTAGATATTCCAGTCGGCCGCCCCGTTACCGCAAATCCAGAAGGTCCCTGACCTAGTAAACGGAGGGTTGGTCCAGGATTTCAGGAGGAGGAGGTACATACGGCTCGGTGGGTCCTGTTGTGGAAGAACAAGGTTTGAGGAGGGAAACATGGAATGCGGGGTTCTAAGGGAAACAGGTCAATTTAATGTTGAAAGCTGTTCTGTGAAAGAGTTGGTTAGGCTTGCTCCAGACTGGCTAGGGTCTGATTTATGACATCCTGTTGTCTTGGGCCTCTTGTGGAATTTTTGTGCTCCTAATGTTTCAACCATGTTTTGACCAAACCTTAGATTTTCTGATTCGGTCTGATATCCTACAGGGTGAATTCGGTACCTGGATGGAAGCTAGAGAAGGTAGGTGACTTCAATAATCTGCCTCTTTATGGGGAAAGGACCAATGTAGCAGGGACTCAGCTTCTTACAGGGCAGGCGGAGGCGCAGATCCCAGACCTTCTCTCCAGGCTGGTAAGTAGGAGTAGAGGTGCGCCAGGCATCTGCGAAGGCCTTGTGCCTCCGCACTGCTTGTTGGAAGGGGACGTGAGCTGAGTCCCACGCTCTCTCGCTCGCCCGGAACCAGTAGTCCACAGCTGGAACCTCCGAGGGCTCCTCTGTCCATGGGAAGAGCGGGGGTTGGTAGCCGAGTATGCACTGAAAATGGGTCATGCCGGTGGTGTTCTGTCGGAGGGAGTTTTGTGCATACTCGGCCCAGGGGAGGAAACGCCTCCAGCTGTGCTGATCTTCGTGGCAGTATGACCGGAGGTAACGCCCGAGCTCCTGGATCCTTCGCTCAGTCTGGCCGTTCGTCTGAGGATGGTACCCAGAGGACAAGCTCACTGTCACTCCCAGGAGTCGGAAGAAGGCTTTATATACACAGGAGATGAACTGGAGACCCCGGTCTGAGACCACATCTTCCGGGATGCCGTAGTTTCTGAAAACATGGGTAAATAAGCACTCTGCAGTTTCTAGTGCTGTTGGCAGACCTTTGAGGGGTATACATTTACAGGCATTACAGAAACGGAAACAGAAACGGTCGACTACGACGAGGATACAGGTGTTTCTCTCAGAGATGGGTAGGTCAGTCACGAAATCCACTCCTATGTGGGACCAGGGTCTCCGTGGTATGGGTAGCGGGACAAGCTTGCTTATGGGAAGATGACGAGGAGTTTGAGACATGGTACAGACTGAGCAGCTTCGGACGTAACTGGTGACATCCCGGACCATACTGGGCCACCAGTACCAGGCTTGGAGGTGCGAGAGGGTCCGTTTGCTGCCTGGGTGTCCAGAGCCCGGTACTCTGTGAACTGAGCCCAGAAGGGTTTGGCGTTGTGACGTTGGGACACAGGTTTTCCCTTCTGGGCCTCCCAGTAGAGCAGGCTCGGTGCGAGTGGCATCAAGGATGTCTTTGGAGATGTTCCATTGAATGGGGCTGACTATCAGAGCTGGAGGGAGAATGGGTTTCCGGTTCGGTCGGTGTGTCGGGAGAGTGCAGGCGTGGTAGGGCATCAGCTTCCCGATTTCCGGGACGGTAAGTGATGGTGAACTGGAACCGAGTAAAGAACAATGCCCATCTGGCTTGACGTGGGTTGAGTCTTTTAGCATCTCTGAGATATTGCAGATTTTTATGGTCGGTGATGACAGTGAAAGGATGGCGGGCTCCCTCCAGCCAGCGACGCCACTCCTCCAGAGATAATTTGATGGCGAGCAGTTCCCGGTTGCCGATGTCGTAGTTCTGCTCCGCTGGGGTCAGTTTTCTGGAAAAGTAAGCACAAGGATGGAGGCTGGGAGGCTCACCATAGTGCTGCGACAGCACGGCCCCAACTCCGGTGGTGGAGGCGTCCACTTCCACCACAAAGGGAGCTTGGGGATCAGGATGACGAAGGATTGGGGCCGTGCTGAAGGCTTCCCTGAGCTGGTCGAATGCTTCGTGGGCATTGGGGCTCCAGGACAGGGACTTGGGTTTTCCTCGGAGCAGGGAGGTAAGAGGAGCTGCGAGTATGCTGAAGTTCTTGATAAACCGTTGGTAGAAGTTTGCGAATCCAAGGAATCTTTGCAGATCCTTAACAGTTTGGGGCTGCGGCCAAGTGGTCCATCTGAATCCCATCCCGGCTGATGACGTAACTGAGGAACTGAACCGTGGAGCTATGGAATTCGCACTTCTCCAGTTTAAGGTAAAGGCTGATGTTGTCGGCGCCTCTGGAGGACCTGCTTCACGTGGTGGCGATGTTCGGCCAGGTTCCGGGAATATTTGAGGATATCATCGATATAGACTATCACGAAGCGATGAAGGAACTCCCGGAACACCTCATTACTCTAAGCAGGTCCTATCATCCTAGGAGTCAGGCTAAGTTCAAGCTGGTGAAAGGCAGTGAGAGGAGTGCAGAGATATAGTGCGCTTAATGAGTCTCTGCAGGTGCGGGTGATCAGTACACAGGTGATTGCGATCTGGTGTGTGTCGGGGCTGGTGACTGAGGTGACTGTGAAGGCAGACACTCCCTGACACATAAGGGCTATATATATATATATATATATATATATATATATATATATATATATATATATAGACACATGGACTAATGACTAACAAGATACACCTGAGAAAGGTCAAGATAATGAACCAATGACAAGACAAAACTAAGAAACACCTGACAAATCAATGAAAACACATGAAACAAAGGAAACACATGGCCAGATCACATACAGTAAGTCAGGAGCCATAATACTGGCAGTATACAAAATAAGACATGAATACATGAACATGAACAAAACCTAGAACAGACATGACAATTTCACAAAAAAAAAAATATATAATAAAATTCAGGAAAAATAATATAATAACCTGTAAAATTATGTCTTAATATTGTAATTTTTCACAAGCTACTTGTGTGTAAAAGAACACCGTGCCATGCCACACTCTGAAACATGCAGTGCATATATTTAATTAATTAAATCGCAGTATTATTGTGTTTTATTTCCTTTAATCATGCTGCCCCAGTTGATCTGGTTCATAAAACTGTCCTGAATGATTTGTTCAGAATTATTCAGTTCTCAGTCTCTCATCCGGCCACAGTGGTTAAAGGTCAATGGAGGAGAAGATTGTCAGTGAATAACAACTTAAATTTAAGTCTGTGCACTTGCGCATGCCTCAAAAGAGGGCTTACAATGACTTACAAAGATACATAACAGCTACAAGTGTATGCACTACTTGCTTTATGCAAGCACTATATAGGATTTACCCTATTATACTTTATCGACACGAATTGATGGGTGAAACAACAAACAGCCACCCACAAATAGTCTATAAACAAAGCATCAGGCTGTCTTTGAGTTCACATGAATAACGGTTAAAGTTACTCAACCGCTAGGCTACAGAAGAATACCATAATTCCTCCGTTCAATTAAGTCTAAGACATCGAGAGTCACACAGACCTATAACAACCCAGCCACAACACATAATTGCGAATAACATGCCTTACCTTAACACAGAATCGACCACAGAGTCCAGCGTTTATATTTTTTCTACAAATCTTTGAGTTAACGTACTAAACATGAGTGGAATTTGCACCACAGCGCCCCCACACCTTGATGCTCATGACAAGAATAGCATGTATAGTTATCTTTATTGAAGTGAATTATGTTTAAATCACCGTCATGCATGAATGAATTATATTTTTTGCAATTTTACACATAATAATCCACGATTATCACATTACACAAAACTGAAATTGCATGTCAAAATAACACAGACTATATTTTTTGAGACCCCCCAAAATTTCACAAATCCCGTTTTCAGGGGAGTCCATGTCTTATTAAGGGGAGCCGAGCTCCCCCTAGCTCCCCCGTAGTTCGCACCCTGAATACAGCACAAGATTCATATGGTGCTTTTGCTTTAAAAGCTTAGTTTACCTACTATATAGACAAGAAAGAGCAGCATAGTGCTCAGAATTTCACCTTTTGTATTCCAATTAAGCAAGAAAGTCATATTCCTTTAAGACCATACTGGAATTGTATTCAGAGAGTTTGCCACTTTAACTGCGAGAGAGTGGCGAGGGACAGAAGGTGAATCTGGAAATGGCCTAAGTTAGACTCAGACTCACGTCACCTGCACGGTGACGGAGCATGTGCGTCACCCGCCCCACCACATCTCCGCTCCCAAGCTGCGTTTTTTCAGCCGAGATATCCTATAAGCCTCACAAGATATTTAAATGCAGACTAAATGGACAGAGCAGGTCAGGAGGCATCTAATGGTACCCTATTCCTCTCCATCTCCCTTCAGCTTCGTTATGGTTGTGAGGGAAGCGGGAGCCGTTTCCCCCCTCAAACAGGACACAAAGCCATTGTGCTCCTGCAGAGGCTCTAAACGAACCCTGCACTACCACTCACACACACACACACACACACACACAAAGCTAATCACAGCCTGCTGCCTCCTGGCAGCTAACCTCTGTGTGAACTAACGCAAGGCAATATCATTTAATCACACTGTTTGCCACACGCTCTCTTGTGCTCTCTCTATGGCTGGCATTCTCCGTCTGTCTGTCTCTCTCTGTCTTTGCTTCCTATTTATTTTTCCCAGTCTTTCAGTCTGGATCAACCCCTCCGCTCCCCCCATCTGTATGTTTCTGTCTCTCCCCCTTATACTGTGGGGAACAGGGGGAGGTCTCGTTGATTGTATGAGAATAAGTAGGAAATTGTGCACCGGTACAAAAATGTATGATTGCAGCCCCATACTGTTGGGTATTTAATCAGGGAGCGTGGCCCTCTCTTTGAACCCTGGAGCGTACGGCACACTGGGCTAATGCAGCTCTATCTGGACACAGCGCTGTCGGAGGGGAAACTCATTTACATTTTACAAAGACAGAAATCAACTCGCAAAGATGTAAATATGCTAATGTTAAACAGTTTCTTTCTCTGAGCGCCAATGCGAGAGAACTTCGGGAATCTTAAGCGAGGCGTTGTTTCGGTTCAGGCGTAGCTGGATTTCTCTTTTTATCTAAACTACATTTTGTTCTGTACTAGAGTCTGTTTATGATTAATGCTGAATGTTTGTGCTACAGCTTTGAGTTACTGTGGTTGTGATGTGTTTATCACTGACTTTTCAGACACGGGAAAAATCATATTAAAATTTTCCTGCTATTAGTTTTAAAATAGCAACATTTCCACACTAATTAATCAGAGATGATCACTATGTTCTTAATACAGATATACCATGTTGGTCTCACTTTATATTAAGTGGCCCTAATACCTGTGTACTTACATAGTAACTAGATGTGTACATCTACAGCTGTAATGTTTGTGTAACTATACAATCTATCTAACAACCCACTGAATGGTATGTGTAAATACAAATGTTTAACAGGACATTGGTAACAGCACTTTTTGGTAATGAAAGTACAAATGTGTAACGGGATTAACAGCACGTTTTGGTAAATAAAGTGTTACACTTTATATTAAGTAAACCATTCCTATGGATTTACCATGTAATTACTCGTTACACAACAGCGGCCAGTAAGTTAGGCTTTACATATAAATTGTGGTTGGTGTCCAGAATGTTACACTTTATATTAAGTAAACCATTCCTATGGATTTACCATGTAATTACTCGTTACACAACAGCGGCCAGTAAGTTAGGCTTTACATATAAATTGTGGTTGGTGTCCAGAATGTTACACTTTATATTAAGTAAACCATTCCTATGGATTTACCATGTAATTACTCGTTACACAACAGCGGCCAGTAAGTTAGGCTTTACATATAAATTGTGGTTGGTGTCCAGAATGTTACACTTTATATTAAGTAAACCATTCCTATGGATTTACCATGTAATTACTCGTTACACAACAGCGGCCAGTAAGTTAGGCTTTACATATAAATTGTGGTTGGTGTCCAGAATGTTACACTTTATATTAAGTAAACCATTCCTATGGATTTACCATGTAATTACTCGTTACACAAATGGACAGCACCTGAGTTAAATATATGAGTGTCACAGCAAAGGGTCTGAATACTTAGGACCATGTGATATTTCAGTTTTTCTTTTTTAATAAATCTGCAAAAATTTCAACAATTCTGTGTTTTTCTGTCAATATGGGGTGCTGTGTGTACATTAATGAGCAAAAAAAATTTACTTAAATGATTTTAGCAAATGGCTGCAATATAACAAAGAGTGAAAAATTTAAGGGAGTCTGAATACTTTCCGTACCCACTGTATGTCCTGTTACAAATTTGTACTTACACAAACCATTTGGAGGGTTGTTACATGTGTGTAGTTACAGAAATATTACAGCTCTAGATACTATGTACCAATGTGTACTTACATTGTGGTTACATACTACGTACACATCTAGTTACTATGTAAGTACACAGGTATTAGGGCCACTTAATATAAAGTGGGACCATATATATTGTATATTATACATAATTTTTGTATATTAAACAAATGTTTATGAAAAAATGTAATCTGGCAACATAAAAGTCCTTTTCAATATTTTACCTGCTATGAAGTCAAAACGTCTCTCTCTCTCTCTCTCTCTCTCTCTCTCTCTCTCTCTGATGTCAAACAGATGTAAAAAATTTGTTTGGGATTTTTGACAATTTTGCATTTTCATTTTTAGTAACTAGCAACACCAGAAAAACAAAATTGATACTGCAAAATATGATTATTTTGTCAACAGCACAACTTTTCTCATTCATTGCGGTGATATAATCGATGGAGCTGAAAGGAAAGAGCAAATAGGAAACAAAGGAAATGACCAGGGAAAGCACATTTTTTTATTAATCCAAAATAATACTTTGATACACATACTTCTACTTTTTCAGGTCTGTAGCCCATTTTGAATCAGTGATATGAAAACCAGCACAGCATCCGAAGCTCAAGGAGCTGCTGTCCGTGGTGCTGAAAACAGTCATCCCACAATCTGCAGGACAAAGTACTTTCCCTCCCAGCTTGATTTATATTTATAGATCCTCCTTATGTGTGATATTGTCTGCGGTGAACAAGATATTGTGCCGTGCGTTACTTTACACTGCCTGTGCTGTTTCTCAGATGGGTTTGAACCTCAGCTTCATATATTACCACCTTAGAAGTTTAACATATTCATTGATCTTCCTCTGCGCCTTCATGTGTATCTGCCAATGTTTCAGAGTCTGACCAGAGTGTGTGTTCTGTGTGTGTTGTTCGCAGTGAGTGATCCCATACTCGGATTCAATGCCCTCTACATGAGATTGATGTGTCTCATAAGTATCCCAAGCCTCGCCAGGACCTGTTCTTCCCGGATTTCACGGGAAAGGGTTTCAGACACGTCTAGCCAGAGGTGCCTCTCTTCCTGCATTCAAAGCACCGGCGAAGCACGAGCCCTGAGCTCGGAGCCTTGAAAGCCAAGCTTACAAACACTTGTCAGCTAGAGGCCTTTAATAAGCTGTCATAGGCCTTCCCAGCGCCGCTGAGCTCCCCTCTGTGAGGACATTAAGTTCTTACAAGCAGCATCTGTTTCAGGGCCAGGCACCTGCCTCTGGCCCTAGCGCTCCGCTAATGCTTTTCTACCTTCCCTTGACCACGCTCCCTGCTGTTAGCCACTATGTTTTAGCCTCGCCACCAGTGACCTATGCACAGATGGACACGCACACACACTTGCGCTCACAGACATCTGCTGGTCAGCCTCCATTATGCTCCTGGAAATCTTAATGTGCTCTCAATCTCTTCTGTGAGCCAAAAGGTGCCGTTTTTTTCTCCTCGCTCAAGCATTTCATTCCTCAGGGCGCTTGGGTCCCATCTCCACCGAAAGCTTGCACAGTATCCCTCTGTCTTTTGGGTTTTTCTAGCTTCTCTCTGTAGACCGTAGAACATTCTGGTTGCTACCCTCTGACAAGATTTAGTGTGTGTGTGCATGCATGTGTGTGTGGTTTGCCATCCTTGTTATAAATGCTCGCTGCCCACATCCCTCCCACGGCCCATACTGGTGGCTATTTTCCTCCAATGCACCACATATCATCCCCTCGTGTTCCTTAGCACAAAAGAAACTCATTCAGACTGAAGATCTCCACCTTGAAAAGCATTGGAGTGTCTCATGTAGTGTCAGCGACCGCCGGTAACGCCGGCTTGCCGGTTTCCAGTGTTCAGATGGCAAAATCTCAAGACAGAAACAATAACTTGAGGGTAAGATCCACAATAAAGTTTCTTGCGCAGCAATTACAGAGCGTGGCACAGAGGCTGCATTTCAATCAAACGTGATGGGCTACAAGAAGTTAGACAAAAGGGCTTTTCCTCAAAAGCGCCTCATTTCTATCTCTTTGTTTGCTGCTTTGTGCTCATCCCTTTCCTTTCACTCACTCTGACACTTTACCGCCATTAAAAAAAGAAAAAACATAAAAAAGAGATGTTTTATGGGCCCACACATGCTATGAACAAACACAATCATATTCAGAGGAAAACAGAAATGCCCCGAAGCATTGCATTTCCAACAGATGTCTGAGGAGCCCGGAGCCTGGTACGACAGAGGCACATCACATTTCCGTTTGGCACATCTCAGCCGTATCTCTGAGTTATGACAGTTTGCGCTACTCTCAAGATGCACGCGATTCAAATCTCATTCATTATGAATGCCAGTGATTTGGAGGGCTGCCATCACGTTGCTCTCCAGAACCACAGCACCAACAGAAGAGGAGATACGGCTTCACTATAAAACACACTTTATTCTGCTCCAGATGTTGCGAGAGCTGGGTTATTTTCCTTCATTTAAAAGTTCTGAGGGACTCGAGCTGTATCCGATTCAATGTTTTATTTTTGTCTTTCTCATTACTTTAACAAGTGACTAAAAAGCAGGACATTTTAGGCAGATCTGACTTGTTGCACTCACATTCCTGCAGCTTAAAGAAGAATGAGTGTTCGAATTACAAGGGGTTTAGAGAAGGTCAAGACCCCTTATTTTTTAGTCATAACCCCTCTAGTTATCTCTACAATCAGGCTGAGAGGGTGGAATCTAACCTCCCCTCGAAGTGTCATATAAAATTGTTTTTACATTGTAATAGTATTTCATAATATTACTGTATTTTTACCAAATAAATACAGCCATGTTGATATAGATATAAGATATAGATATTAGGGGAAACCGGGCTTACTTGTCTCTTGAATTATGGAAAAAAAGTTGTAAAAGGTAATGTACATTTTATTCTAATTTAAACCAACATACAAAATCACTGTTAGAGATAAACATTTGTTTAACTTGACTTTGGAATCAAAACCTTATCGTTACTGAGATATAGCACTTTTCCTCGTGTGACAACTAGCCCCGGTCTCCCCTGCAGATCAAATTACAGAAAGTATTTTGTCCCCTGAAGCTTTGTTAGAATTCAAACATTGGATAGCACATTCATAAAATGACTGCAATCCTATCGGAAAGGTGCACATGCAGTATAGATTTTTTTTATGCCTACTGAATGAGAGGAAGATGAGAGGCAGAATGAGCGGCACTAAGAAGGCTGGGGGAAGGGAGCGGGAAAAGGCAGCCGCAGAAGTGAAAAAGCAACATGAAGGCAGCGATGTGTTTCAGATGACATGTTCAGACACAACAGCGTTTTCCTCCCTGGCCACATCTGAGAGAGTTCATGAGGGGATCGCTAAACCATTTGGAGTCCTTGGTGTGTGTGTGTGTGGGCGGTAAAAAGAGAGAGACTGTATGTGAGAGGAAAAACGAAGAGAGATTGAGAGAAAACACATTTTGAACATTGCCTCTGTGCTCTGTGGCCAGTGTTTGGTGAATATTTAGGGCAGCCTTGCTGTTTTAAAATGGACCGGCAGATGAATGGGAATGAATGGGAAATGCACCTCAAATGTCCCATTTTTTGGTCTTTGTCATTTTCGGCTTGGCCTCTGAGATCCTGAATTAACAGCTAAAAGTTCCTGGTTGTCCAAAATGAATGTCATAACAAGTCTTAAATAGCAGTTTCTTTCTGTGATGCCCCAACACTCTAGGACCCTGAACTGGTGAGGAACATCTGTCGCTGGGTCAGAAAGGCCACCACCATCCCCTTCTTTGCCAAGCTCACACCCAACGTCACCAACATCGTTGACATCGCCAGAGCCGCATATGAGGGTATGAGCAGCCTCACCTACAGATACATCTGACAGTAGATGTAGTCATTTTGAGTGCATTTATAGATGATGTGTGGATTTTTTTAAATAATATGTTAATTATGATGGGGAGGTCTTCTAAAACAGAAGTGCATATATAAAATATTGGAGTCTGTAAGTTATAAATATATATTTTTTTTTTCTTGAAAAAGTGACATGCTCACCAAGACTGCATTTAATCAAAAATAATGTGTAATATTTTTCAAAAAAAAGCAAAACAATTATATATATTTTTAATTTTTTTATACTGTATATATATATATATATAATTTTTTTTAAGTGACATATAAAAAAAAAAAAATAATAATAATGTGTCATATTTTACAATTGAAAAAAAAATATATATATATTTATTTTATTTTTTATTATGTAATTTACTCCTGCTCTGGAAAAGTTGTATTTTCAGCAGCCATTACTTAAGTCTTCAGTGTCACATGATCCTTGATTTAGTGCTCAAAAAATATTCATATTTTTATTAATGAACAGTTCTGCTTAATATCTTTTTGTGGAAACCATGATACCTTTTTTCAGGATTGTTGAATAAATAGAATGTTCAAAATAACAGCATTTATTTAAAATATAAATCTTTTGAAACATTTCATGAAAAACATTGACAATTTTTCTTCACGGTCAGTTTTAGTCAATTTAATGCATCCTTGCTGGATAAGTGTTAATTTCGTAAAATAATAATTTTACTGATGCTCAAATTACATTCAACTCATTAACCTAATCAGTGTTTTTTAAATTACATTTTCATAATCATGACATTATAATTATGACACGCACACCATTTTCAAATGGAGGAAAACTATTTTGAATAAGATTCTATTGTTTATATGTTCCATGTGCTTGTACAGACCTACATAGTAAGCAGCATATTTTTCATGCACATTTTTCCTGATATTTTCTTCTGCTCACTCATGCCATTTATTACACTGCACTTTAAATCATTTAACCCCATCATTTATTCTCATTCATGTTCTTCACAATAGAAGTCAAGAGGGTGAAGCATAAATTGTACAATATAAGCCAGTAACCTTTTTTAAATATAAGATTTGCTGAGTATTGATTTATGTTCATTTTGTTACCAAGCTCCTCCTGGCTCCAAATTTGTGTTTGATGTTTTACATTACATTACAACTACTTATTTTTATATCTGTATTCTCATGAACACATACAGATATATAACAAACAAGTGAATAAATATATTCTGACACATACATCGTAGACATGCATAAGAACATTTTCAAGTCAGTTTGTGCTTTGATAAATCTTGATTTGTTCCTGCTTAACATAGGATCACATCTATACAAATTAGCATCATAATGTAATTATGCATGTGTTTTATAAATGACACACAAAGTGTGGCTGGTTCAGGCTTTTGAAAGAACCTCTGTGGTTGTTTGTAGGTGGGGCAGATGGAGTAACAGCCACCAACACTGTATCTGGACTGATGGCTCTCAAAGCAGACGCCACACCCTGGCCTGGGATTGGCAGAAGTGCGAGAACTACATACGGCGGAGTTTCTGGTGAGTGAGTGAGAGTGAGAGTGAGAGTGAGAGTGAGAGAGTGTGAGAGAGTTGGCCGGCGCACTGGCTGCCGAGATGTCTGGGCTTGCTCTGGTCAGGTCCTGCCTGCTCAGACAGATGGATTAGATCAGGTGTGAAAGAACTGGGCATGCTCTCTGCTCTCTAGAAATGGAGCTTCATTCTAGGAGACTTCTAGTAAAAATATATTAATCCAGCTTGAAGTACTGAAAAAATTAACTTTGTCAATCTGTATTTTTAGATTATTCCAGTAAAAAATATCTTCCCTAAATATCCTTAAAACAAGATATTTACTTGAGAAAAATAATTGCATATTAAGAAATGAAATTCATTTAAAGAGACTTATGCTTAAAGCAAGGAAAAAATATATAAAATTGTTTTATTATTTAAATACACTTTACTCAATTTTCAAACTATTGTCTTACTTCAAAACCTGTTTTAATATATGTCAGTCATTTTACATCATATTTCAGTAAAAATATATATTTTAGAAAAATTTTAAATTTAAATATCCATAAAAACAGATTTTACTTGAGAATAAAAATGACATAGTAAGACTTTTAAATTCAGTTCAATTAATCATATCATAATTACTAAGATTCATTTTCATACATGAATGGTAAGTTGTGTTTTTCTTGCTTTAGTGAGGCTTGTGCTTTAAAACAAGAAAACAACAATTTTGCCAAAGGAGTAATACAAATAAACTTATTTAAGATATATTCTCTGAAAGCATGTTTGTGGTTCTCAAGTAAATTTATCCAATGTTAAGGATATTTTTATTTGTAAACAAGATAAATACTAATTGAGAAATAGTGTAATAGATATTACTGCAAATGTGTTTGGCATGCACATTTTTAAACTCCCATGTTATACGTTCACAGTGTATGCATTTAGAAGTTACTTCCTTTAGTGTTCGGAAAGAACATAAATGTCAATATGCGTCTGTGTGCTTACCACTAATAAAAACAATCTCTGTGGTCACACATATTAAACAACTTTTAAAAAGCATGATTCAGGTGTGTGCTTTATAGTTTCAGCTGTGTACAGTTGAGTGTGTTAAAGCTTCACCTCAATACACCTCTCCCTTCTCCCTTCAGCTGAGCTGCCACAATGTCTGCAGAGGCAAGGACAGGGTCAGAAACACGGCCTGCATTAAATTAATACTCATACTTTTGAGGCTCTATTTTATGCAAGCAAAACTGACTGACTGTCATATTTTTCACTTTTGAAGTCTTATGGGCCTCACTGTGCAGCTCTCCCATGGGACCCAGTCTTGCAGCAATGGTCCAAGACTCTGCCCGAGACCAACCTATTGATCAGCGGGGCTCTAAAGGGCCCCACATATTTTATCTGCTCCCAGTACAGTAGCTCTCCTCAGACTTTTTGTTTCAGAAGCCCATATCCAGAACATAAAACCATGTCCAGAGCATCCAGGGGCACATAAATGTGTGCCACCCTGAGCTCTCGGTGGAGTTGGCTTGATTCTCTAATGTATTCAGTAATTGAATGTTTAACTCGGCAGCAGTGGCCGGGTTTAAGGTGCTTTGATTTTTTTGGCAAGTGGCATAAAACCTGAGTGTGGAGGAAATCAATCTTTTCTGTGACATTTTTTTTTTTTTTTTTTTGTAATACATTTTTGCATTCGCCATTAATGTTTAGTAAAGGGATAGAGAGGGTATTTTAAACTTTTAGACTAATTATAACTCATTAGTCGATTAATAAAACTTGTTTAGTGCTGTTTTGTTACCTGCCCCCATTTTTGTGCTCAAATTTGTTCAATAGTCTAGATCAGGGATTTTTCATTGATGTAAGGTTGAAGAGGTTTCCATCCGTGCAAAGGTCCAAACAATAACTTAAGCAGGTTGGGTTAGGGATGCACCAATGTATCAGCCAAGAATCGATACCGGCCGTTAAAAGCAGTTATCTGCACTATCAGCCTTCGGCCAATTGTTTAAAAACAGTAAATGAATAGGGTAGAATATGTCCTGTCAATCAAAAGAAGGAAGAAAAAAAAGTGTGAAGAAACTGCAATTTATGTGTGAAGAAAAACCATCTCTTGTGTAGAATTTAGGGCTGTTGAATTAATGCAATAATACATTAATCTCAACCTCACGGCACAAAAATAGAGCAGTTAACGCTGGTTCTATTTGACCCTATAGTTGTAGTTCAAGAAAGTTTCCAGGTCTGCATTTTTTTTCCCTTCACCAAACTTTATTTGTAGTGTGCCTCCTATCCAATAATTGCAAAGAGCTTTGTGCTTTGTTACTTCTGATAAGATAAGTCTTAGCTCTCAAATAATGTCCACTTCCTCACAAAATTCAAACAGTAAATGCTGTTTGACGCTTTTAAATGAGGCGCCACAAAAATTGCTTTAGCCACCTGAGTTCAGCAGCAGCGCAAGTCATCTCTTCCACTTCATTACAAGTTATAGTGCAAAATAAACATGTCTGAACATCAAGGTATGTTGAAAGATACAGAATTTACTGAAATGTATCGTAACCACTCAATCAGTGTTCACAGTTGGTTAGTTAGTTATAAAAACACTAGAGGGGAGCGTATTTACTGTTAATTGTATATGCATGTTTGAATAAATCTGTCATGAAGGCAAGTTTTCAGGAAAACTCTTATGTGCGAGCTGTATTTGAACATTTCAGTTTTTATTTGAGTGTGATTATTAAATAGCAGTTGAATATAATAGTTTGGGCTCTGATTGTTAATTTTATAGTCATGTATCAAATGAGAGGTTCCATGTATAATTGAAAATGTCATTCTGAATAATCAGCAATCGGTATCAGAAATGTATTATTTGTGAATCCCTAGTTTGGATAGCTGTGAAATTAAATTGAAATTAAAACTGCAACTGAATATGCCATGTAGGATTACATTTATAAATTAGTGTTATATTTTCTGATTTCACTGTAACAGGACTGTCGATGAGCAATAGGGAAGTGGAGTGTGTGTGTGAGCTGAACATATTTGAAAGCTAATTACTGATTTTTAGGGAAATGGGATGAAAGACCAAATATGGTCTAGTTATCACCTAGAATGTATTGTAAATTCTCTGGTTGGCATTAGCAATACCTTGTAAAAGTTAGAGGTCATAAACCCTCAATAGTCTCTCAAGACTGCTGCTAAAGTATAGAGCAGATCTTCTCAAGCTGTGGTCCACGAAAATTCCTAGTGGTCTGTAGGGTGAAAAAAAAAAACAGTTAACACTGCACAATTAGTTGAAATAAAATCAGTATTATGTCTTTGTGATGTCCCAGCAATGCAGAAGTCTGCTATTTAATTAAGTAATTAGATAAATACAGTCTGTATGTGTTAGGTGCTGTCATCTACTACACATTCTCCAATTGTGTGTGATGCTCTTGTTTTTAACGGCACACACTTCACACAAACTCGATCTCTAGTGGTGTTTTGAGTTTTGAGAAGGATATGACAATTTCACAAGATTCAGAATGAGAAACATACTAAAGAGATCATTTAGCTAGAAACGAAAAATTTGTCAATATTAATTGAACCTCTTGTTGTTCCAAACCGAAGACTTTTGTTCATCTTCGTGATGCAAATTAAGATATTTTTAATTAAACCTGAGAGATTTCTGGCCCTCCGTTCATCACAAAGCAAGTGTGTCTCTTCAGTTATGATCTGGCTCATGTTCCCCTGTCTTTGTGTTTGGACTTTTGCGTTACTTCCTGTCTAGAGTGCCTTTTGTAGTTCTTTTGTTTCATTGGTCCTCTTGATTACTTTCCCAGGTGTGTCTTGTTACCTTGTCATCTTGTTAGTGTCTCTGTGTATAATAGTTCTGTGTTTTAGTCAGTCTGAGTCAGCCGTTGTCTTTGCAAAGTTGTGGCATGTTTCTGTTTCCTGGTTCTCTCTGTGTTTGGTTCTATGTTTCTGGATTTGGATTACCTTTTGTTTTATTAAATGTTCCACTGATTGCATTTGGGTCCTACCTTGATTCTTCCTTGCATTGATATGTTACAAAACCACTCTTTATGACCTCTTTATAAACTGTTATAAAGTTTTCTGACAAAAATCTTTTAGGTTTCATTAAAATATCTTAATTTGTGTTCTACGAGTCTTACGATTTTGAACAACATGAGGGTCAGTAAATGGTGACAATTTAAATTTTTGGGCGCACTATCCCTTTCTTGGTGGTTTGACATGCTATGTGAAAAAAAATACCACAGTCATACATTTGTACGGTTTCATAGAATGCTGTTCCGTACCCACTGTATATATATATATATATATATATATATATATATTATATACAAAAATTACATAGTCTATGTTGCTTCAGATGCAGCTTCTGTGTCATCTTTGCAGTGTAGTGACAGCTGAAAATGTTTGTGTATGGAGAAAAACATTGCTATGCTTTGATTACATTAATTTATGAGAAATTATTTGCAGTCCGGATGGAGCCAATGCGGAGTACGGATTCAGGCCGTGGTCCGGTAATTGCTGACCTCTAGTCTAGATCACATGGTCAGTTTATTTTTCCCCTGGTTGAGCCTCCCACTGTGATTTCATTTAGCTGGCAGCGTGTTCCTCATTTGATGTGTGTTTTAATGATTGGTCATGCCGACCGACTGGTCTGTTGTCACAAATATATTATTGCATCTTTTTCATTGTGCATAGAAAACCATGTTCCCCAGACACCCTGGGAGCATCGGCAGGCATAATTAACAGAGAGCTTCACCGTCATTCTCGTCTCTTATTTGCTTTTGTTATCTGGCCGGGTCTTTTTTGAGGCACAACATATTTGGGTGAAGATAGAAATCGTAGAGGATGCAGAGACCCCACACTCCGTCTCGCGCTGTGTTTAGAATTATTAATCAGAGAGTCTGGCATCGGGAGCGGACGCCTCGTGCTAACAGATGCCACCCGATGACCTCACTGAGCTGTCAATCACCTCAGCACGGGACCAGACTGAGGATGGCGCTCGTCCAGAGCTGTGCTCGCTAACGTTGGAGCTGTGATTGTATCTTTCATCAATACCTCATTACTCTAAGCAGGTCCTGAGCGCTAGCGGGTCCAGGACGTCTCGAAGCACAGACTGTGCTGTCTGTAAAGCACAAGTGTGATACTGCTGAACACATGCAGCCTACAGAAAAAAGAACAGGACTAGGAAAAGTATAGGTTCATAGGTTCAAAAGCCTCAGTAACTGTGTTTGTGTGCTTTCACAATGGCGCTCACTATAGCAGGCATGTAGGAAGTGCTGAGAAATTAAGTAATTTTATGTACATCTTTTTACTTTTAATTCTGCTTGGCACAGGGCATGAATATGATTTTTTTAAGCGTGTTTTTATTTTATTTTTTTTATTTTCCTTACATTGATAAACTATTATCTAATAAAGCTAACCATGTTATTTATGGGAAATGTATCAATACCTACAGACCAAATTCCAAACTAGCCTCCATGGAATGGTAGCTTAATTTAATCTAAATTTCCTTCTTTTTTTTGTATACATTTTATTTTATTTTTTAATTGAACAACTAAAATTGCTAAACTGTATTTAGACTGTCTTAAATGTTGGTAAAACATTTTTTAAATAATAATAATAATAATAATAGTTTGATCGTTGACGTTTCTGATGTTGAGTGCCTCTTTTTGATTTGTTGAAGAAAAAACAAAAAAACAGCAATTAATTTCTAAAATTCCGACCCTATTTTGAACTATTTATGGGAAGATTAGAAAATAATCATAGAAGTCTGGCATACTCCCCAAGATATGCTCAGTTTCACAGGAAGACTGGGTTAAGACATTTTAAAGATTTTAATAAAAAAATGCATATCTATATTTTTTACTTTCGACGTCACTTCGATATTTGAGTGTAGCGTTACACTTGAATATAGTTTATAAACTGACCAGTGACAAGTGTCAAGTTGTTTTCAACATGGTTATGGTTTTAATTAAATTGCTTTATGTGAAATACTCGCTCTTCACCAGGGTGTATGATCATAATGGCTAGTTACATTTCACATCGAAATACATTTCATTTGCAGATTTAGGTCAAATTCACAGGAAAATGTGATTTGACTTCTAAGCTCAAAAAGACAAACATAATTTTGAATATATATTTATGTCATGATGACAAGTGAAGTATGCATTTTGCAGGGTCTAAATTAAATTGCAGTGAGTAAAAGGTATGTTTTTTTTCATTAGGAATATACTGTAATTAAATAAAAATGCAGGTACTGTTTCAGTAGTGTTTGAGTGAAGTACAAATGTAGTGATGGATTACAGAACTAAAAACCCCCGCTCAAGAGACAATATTAGACACTCTGAGCTAAGTTTAGCATTAGCCTGGATGTGCTGCTGTTGACATGCAGTGAACTTGTGCCGACAACTTCACCACAGGTACTGGTGACAAACAGGCGTGAGCGACCCTGCTTGACAAGGACACGTTGGGGTTGTCAGAGCAACAGGAGCTGTCAGCGCGGCTGGCGTGAAAAACAAGAACAAAGTGCTGGGAAGGACAGAGCCAGTGCCACAATAACATCACAACAATATCACAGGACTGAAGCTTTTCTTGAGTGGAAGTGTGCTGCCTGACAACATTATCTGTGTCGGCTGCCATTGGCTGACAAGTGCTTTGATGGCTCTCAACATTTGTTGCACAAGTCGTGTCCATATTAATGTGATTGTGACATCACTCACAGTACAATAGCCCATTGCCGGATGAGGTGTAGCAGATGTCTTACTGGGACATTATTACCTCGATACATTTGACTCACACAGACATTTGAGAATGATGTGTTCAGAGCTCCAGCCTCTCGACTTAAGCTGTAGTGAGCCGAACACTCATCTCTAAATCACACCCAAATGGCTTTCATTGCGAGCCGAGTGATGTCGTCTTATGATATTATGTTGTCAGAATAGAGCAGAGATGACAAATTCTACCTGACATGCCATCCATTCAACCAACAGGTGGAAGAGCAGAAAAAAAGTGAGGGCGGCAGGAAATGCCAGAGGCTTAGGGAAGCATCCATATGTACATAATTAACCATGCGGCATCGGGATGCAAAAAAAAAAAAAGTGCCGTGATTGAATTTATCTCCCCAATTTGGGAATATAGGGTGGGTGATGAGGATCGTTTAGCATGCCGGAGTGGGGCTAAAAAAGAAGGCTGTCTCGAGCCATCAAATGGTGGAAGTGGAGTTCTGAGCCACGCCGGCGAAATGAATGTGGACAAACGTACGGCTGTGATCAATGAATGGGAATCTGCTGGGAAAATGAGGTTAAATGTAATGTGATAAACACTTCCATCTGTCTGGCTGATCAGAAAGCCACTCGGCTTTCATTAGGGAATCCTGCCATCCTGAAAGACGAAGAGAGAAAGGCACGGGGAGGGTTGTGCTGCTGCATAGGTGAACCCAGGCACCTGTAGACACAGTTTCTCTGATCCCAAACCCAGTGAACTGCTTCACTGTCTAATATGGAACCTTGTAAGTGACTGTTATGAAACGCTCTACATAGGCAGCACACAAACAGCACTCCACTCTGGAGACTTGACTTACAATAGAGCACTGCAGGAATGAGTACTAAACTCAAAAACGAGCATTTTTGCAGTACACATTCCATCATTCCGAAAACAATGGTGTTTTTGTTTAAATGCCTGAAATAAGGTCTGTACTAATCCACTTTTACAGACTTGTTGTTTTTAAACTTGCTCTCAACTTGCTAAGTATTTTAACTAAAACCTACCAGCTTTTAGATTTTAAATAAAGATGGAAAGAATTGTCAGAACTTGGTGGTTGAGACGTTAAAGTTGTGCGACTGTGGTGTAGTTCGTTTGTAGCCTAATTTTATTATTTTCTTTTTGATTGTATTTATGATTCAGAATGCATTTGTTGTGTTCATTTCTGAATATTATTTTGATGAACAAAATATGTAAGAATGGAAAAACCTTATTGGCTTTTCGTTGAGGGAACCAGGGTGATGCTAACTTTCGGAATGAACTACAAAAATACATCATAACTGTAGCGCTCTATTGATTTCAGAAGATGTTGACATCAGCATGTTGCTAACCTAACAGTGCAATACTCTAAGCATAAAAATACATAATAAATTTTAGTATATTAAATCTGTAATTATATTAAACATGTTTTTTAAACATTTGGTGCTTAAAAAAATATATTATATATTTTTAGGATTATTTGAAGAATAGAAAGCTTAAAAAAAAACAGCATTTGAAAAAAAATATTTTGAGTAGTTAAATGTGTCTTTACTGTCACTTTTGATCAATTTAATGTATCCTTGCTTGTTAACTTCATAATGTCACCAAACCTTTGAACAGTAGTAGTATAAGACAATGGGCCTGTTTACACCTGGTCACTTCATGCATTTTCTCTGATCGGATAGTTCTCATTTGTTAAAGCAATTCCATTTACACTTGGCCACATAAATGTGTCACCGCAAAACAGATATAAATCTGATCTTCAATTCCCGCGCTATATGCAAATTTAACGGAGTTCACGTCAATGAAAGCAACAGATATGCACTGCATTTTATTCATAATCAGCTAATGTCAAGATCAAAGACCGCAATAGGAGAGAGAGTGGCATCAGCACTGGAAAGATAAGTTAGTCTTACTACTTTTACTGAAGATGATTGTGTGTTGAGCATCTGCGACTTATTACTTTCAGTTTCATTTGTGGCAGTTTGTAGTTCAGCTTGCTGAAGAGATACTCAGCTTCTCATCTGTGGCGATGCGCGTCATATCCAAGGGTTTGTTTAGTGTTTTTGGAGGCCCTCAGCAAGTGGTCCCGTGGGGCCCCCTTTGATAGAAATCACATTCCGCGATTGCGTGGGTTGCATGGTGCCTAAACACGCTACTGGTCATATCTGGCTATAACATGTCATATAGCACGCTATATAACACACTCTCACACGTTTATTTTTTAACATTTTGGGAGGAGTAAAATTTACATATGTGGTTTCAACACCCAGATGCATTTACACCTGTCCAGTTTCATCTGGAATGCGTACTAGGCCACCTCCTGAAGTGGTTTGAGCGATTGGATTTGAATCCATCTCGAAAGCGTTTCGGAGAGCATTTACACCCGTTTTGTCAGAGAAAACACATGAAGTGACCAGGTGTAAACAGGCCCAATAAGACATGCTCCGATCACAAGTTGAATTTGTAATCTGTATAAACTGATTTTATATAATTATTGTTTTACATTTAATAATGATGTTTTCCTTCCTGTATTTGGATAGGTAATGCAATCCGCCCCATAGCTCTGCGCGCGGTGTCAGCTATAGCAAAAGCACTTCCTGGATTCCCGATCTTGGCTACCGGTGGTATTGACTCAGCTGAGTCTGGATTACAGTTCCTCCATGCTGGAGCGTCTGTCCTGCAGGTAACCACTTAAATTCATCACCACCTACCATCCACCAGTAACTGTAGGATATGAACCTTTTGTTTACCAGTCTAGACCTGTAACCACGTCTGTACCACCCCTCAGCCTCAATACATCCCCATTTGTAGGACCACAGCTTGGGTAAAAATATATTATTTTTGTTTCATACAATATGCAAGCCTAAAGTCTGGGTTTAAACATATACATAAAGTAGTCAGTCCTAATCAATCCCTAATAAGTAGTCTACTAACGGCTACACTCACACAGAGCTGCTACAGCCGAGAAGCAACAACAAACTCAACACAAATTGCAATTTACAACATGGCTCTGAACAAGTTGTTAGTGCAAATAAACCCATTATCTCAACATGATGCCACAGCCTCCGAAATCTCTTTTTAAATAAATAAATCAAAACACCCTCATTATGTGCAGAAATAACGTTTCACAAGTGCCTTGGAGTTCTAGGGGGGGGAAAGACTGGAATTAAAACATTTTAATCACACCCACATGTAATAGCAGAGTGCTGGCTCATAGTAATAGGAGAAATTGTAAACTAGCCAACTCCTCACTACACTACAGTTGAATCAGTGTCACTAACGGGTTACAGAAACACATCGTAGCTCCATCTCCTGCTCGAATTAGATTAGTCCAATGAGCTTCTCTGGCGAATAATGTTAACCTCTCACAGACTCACAAGACAAACAACACATGTGATAGTAAGTAAATAAGAAAATTGTTATTTATCTAACACTTCTGCAAACAGTGTTTATAATGCTCTGAACAGCATATTAAAGGCCCCTTTAAATACAATTGGATATGTACACTGCCGTTCAAAAGTTTGGGTCAGTAAGATTTATTTTTAACAGAAATGAATACCTTTATTCAGTAAGGAGACATTAAATTGATGAACAGTAAAATGACTTCTCTATTCATCAAATAATCCTGAAAAGGTGCAGTGAGGTTTCCATACAAAATATTAAGCAGCACAGTTGTTTTTAAAATTGATAATAATAATAATAATAATATGAAACGTTTCTTGGGGAACCAAATCAGCAAGAATGATTTTGGAAACACTTTACTTAAAGCCTTTATGAATAATGCATTATAAAAGTAGTTTTAATGTATTAATTATGCCTTGTAATGCACCTTATAATGCATTGCACAATCTCATGAATAATTGTAACTACAGTTAATACATTATAACATTTATCAATTCATTGTTACACTATGCATTTTAAATTTGGTTATAATTATTTACGACAAGATATAATGCATTACAACGCACATTATGAATAATTATAATGCATACCCTTTAATAGCCCTTGATAATGCATTATACATAAAGGCTCTAAGTAAAAAAAATTCTAAAGAATCATGTGACATTGAAGACTGGAGTAATGGCTGCTGAAAATTCAGCTTTGCAATATATGAAAATAGATAATCTGAAATGTAATAATATTTCACAATATGTTTTTACTGTATTTTTGATCAAATAAATGCAACCTTGAGGAGCACAAAAAAAAAATATGTAGGAAAAAAAAAAAAACGTACAGATCCCAAACGTATAGTGTACATGAACAAATGGAATGAGTAGATAGAAATAAAATGCAAACAATTATGCCTTGTAATGCACCTTATAATGCATTGCACAATCTCATGAATAATTGTAACTACAGTTAATACATTATAACATTTATCAATTCATTGTTACACTATGCATTTTAAATTTGGTTATAATTATTTACGACAAGATATAATGCATTACAACGCACATTATGAATAATTATAATGCATACCCTTTAATAGCCCTTGATAATGCATTATACATAAAGGCTCTAAGTAAAAAAAAATCTAAAGAATCATGTGACATTGAAGACTGGAGTAATGGCTGCTGAAAATTCAGCTTTGCAATATATGAAAATAGATAATCTGAAATGTAATAATATTTCACAATATGTTTTTACTGTATTTTTGATCAAATAAATGCAACCTTGAGGAGCACAAAAAAAAATATGTAGGAAAAAAAAAAAACGTACAGATCCCAAACGTATAGTGTACATGAACAAATGGAATGAGTAGATAGAAATAAAATGCAAACAAAGAGAAATGTACAGTACATTTTCAATTTCATGTAGGTTCACGGGTATTAAAATCCACAGTTTTGGACCTTCCTGGTAAAGACATATCATTGTGTGTTGAGACATAAGTAGCAGTAAAGTGATTTACATGCTGAAGTGATGTGATTCAGTGGAGTAATGGACAATATTTTTTATGGAACGTTGTTCATTATAAAATTAATAAAATACAATTACTCTTTCTAGACAGGTCTTAGACAGGGCAGCCAAAACACTACTGCAATAGTGAAGTCTTGATGTGAAAAAGGTGTGAATGAGATTCTCAATGTCAGTAGGGGTATAATTCACAGAGCTTAGAGATGTTCTGAATGTGATAATATGCTGTTTTACAAACGTTGTTAGTATAGTTAAAAAAATATTCAGAGACAATTAGTTTATATATGGCACAATAAAACTGTATTTAAGAGTCTCTAGTTGCAATCTTTAGATGTAGTCCAGAAGTGTGCTAATTGGTTTGTGGGCATCTGGAGCAAGTAAAAAAAATACTTATAATTATAATCGTTATAGCTGATGAAAAGTTATAATCATTTACATACTGATGAATAGATGCACATGTTTAAATAATAAAGGACTTAAAGGGATAGTTCACCTTCAGTTGATGGTCCCCATTGACTTGCATTGATTTTTTTTCCCCCATACTATGGAAGTCAATGGGGACCAGCAACTGAAGGTGAGCTATCCCTTTAACTGAGTCATGGGGAATACCACAAGTTATCTGGTGTTGTGTGCACCTAGTGCAACATAGTATTTACTGTCGCTTAAGATCTAAACTAATCTAGAACTGAGCCTAATAGGTCAGTCAGTCAAGCACAATCTTATGATCAACAGTTTTAAAGACAGCTCTGAGATCAGAAAGATCTAGGATTGACAGATTACCTTATTAACTTGCAGATCTGTTAAAAGAGCCATTTTATAGCTATGGTAAGGCCAGACTGGAATGTCTCATTAGGATTATTAATTTTGAGACCGTTGTAAGAATACTGTTTTCAATTATTTTGAAATGGAAGATTGGAGGAGAATCAGGATCATTTTGCTTCACCAGAGGCCTAACAGTTGCGGTCTTTAAACTATGTGGTAAAATACTTGCTGGAGGAACTGATTAACAGTGTCCAGGATGTTCAGTAATTAGGAGTTTAAAACGGTTTTGAGCAAGTTAGAGTGCAATGGGTCAAAAAAGGACCCTTAAAGAATTCATAAGTGATGTGACCTGGGTGAGTTTATTAAGGCTGATGATCCTTTTTATAGCAGTGGATGGAGAGTTAGAAACCACTCCAAAAGGAGTAGTGTCAGCTGTGGTTTGTCTGATGGTAATGGATTTCATCAGTGAAGAATACTGCAAACTGTACTTTTTTATTGGGAAACGCTTACATGATATTTGAGGTGAGGGGTTAAACAGCCTCTCTATGGTGGAGAAGATGAATCTAGGATAGTCTCCGAGTCTGTTAAATTTGAGATTGTCTGGCAGACTTCATCTCATTATTGAAGGGGTCATATCATGGGGAATAACATTTTTCTTGATCTTTAAAAAAAAAAAAGAAAAACTGTGACTGTCAAAACGTCCTCCCTACTCCAAAAAGACCATTTATTGAATCTACAAGCTGCAAAACCGACTCATTCTGAATTTCCACAACTGATGTCAGGGAGATACATATATACACTATATACTACATTTTTAAAAATGTGGGTTGGTAAAATGTAATGTTTTTGAAAGAAGTCTCTTATGCTCACCAAGGCTGCACTGATTTGATTAAAATACAGTAACAACATTTTCAGCAATTTTCAGCAGCCATTACTCCAGTCTTCAGTGTCACATGATCCATCAGAAATAATTCTAATATACTGATATGGTGCTGAATAAACATTTCTTATTATCAATGTTGACAACAGTTGTGCTGCTGAATATTTGTATGCAAACCGTGATACATTTTTTTTTTTCAGGATTCTTTGATAAGTAGATAAAAAAACAGCATTTATTTGAAATAGAAAACTTTTGCGCATTCTTTCAGAATAAAATGAAGTTATTTTAAAAATAATCATACTGACCCAAACTTTTGAACAGCAGTTTACGTCAACATTTATATTTCCAATGTTCCGAAACTGTGAACTTATAAGGAGACAACTGAATAGGTGCTATTATTCTTAAACAGTAGAATGAACTAAGGAATTTGAGCTGTTTCTGGCTGTGTGTAGCCCAAAGGTTGTACATTTTTTTTTTTCAGGATTCTTTGATAAGTAGATAAAAAAAACAGCATTTATTTGAAATAGAAAACTTTTGCGCATTCTTTCAGAATAAAATGAAGTTATTTTAAAAATAATCATACTGACCCAAACTTTTGAACAGCAGTTTACGTCAACATTTATGTTTCCAATGTTCCGAAACTGTGAACTTATAAGGAGACAACTGAATAGGTGCTATTATTCTTAAACAGTAGAATGAACTAAGGAATTTGAGCTGTTTCTGGCTGTGTGTAGCCCAACGGTTTGGCCATTCTTTGAATCTGAAGGCAAATGTGTTTTTAGAGCTTCAGCGGAGAGGAAGATTATCAGTAAACAACAACTTAAATGAAATGAAACTTAGTCCTGTTGCTCTGCAACCACACAATCACGCTTTCTTCCTATTATGCTGCATTGAGCTATTGAATACACTCTGCTTTTAAGAAGACCCATACACACTAAAAATAATGATGTGTATAGTGTAATCACTGGTGTTTCACTAAGTCTGGGCCCTGAGGTCTGTTTATCTGTGCATATTTAACAGGTGTGCAGTGCTGTGCAGAACCAGGACTTCACAGTGATTGAGGACTACTGTTTAGGCCTGAAGACGCTGCTGTATCTGAAAAGCATAGAGGAGCTACACGATTGGGATGGCCAGTCTCCTCCAACCATACGCCACCAGAAGGGCAAACCAGTCCCCCGCGTGGAGGAGCTCGTCGGAAAGGTGAGCATCTCTGTGGCTGGTCGCCTAAGGCTCATTCTAAAAAAAATGAAACTCTGTGGTGTTTCTCTGGTTAAGCTTTAGTGTTTTGTGTTGCAATTAAACAGGCAAAATCTGCCTGGTGTGGATATAATGCTTTGAGTCATGAAGGATGTTTAAGGTTGTGGGTCTTAGTAACATAGCCGCAAGTATGATGCTAAAAGGTGTGAGAGTAATTTACTTTCCTCTGCTTGGCGAGAAAGAAGCCCCAGGCTTTTTCAGACCGGTTAGTGACCCTGTGACCAATGGTGGCTCTCAGCTACGCTGTGCTGTAAAGTGTGGTATGAAACCCATCTAGTTGTGCACAAATATAATAAATTCTTCTGTGATCGATATCAACAAAGAGAGTTTTTATTTTTTTATTACATTTTGGGTTTTAGTTGTGAATTGCAATGCACACAGAAAGTACAAAATGTGAGGGTGCTGAAATGCTGGATAATCAAAGCCGTCATGTTTTTCGACTGGAATTACCATATATTTATTTTTAATATCACTAAATTATTCAAATTGTGATTATGTTTGTCTCTCTCTCAAACTCAACCCTCCTCTGAAATTTCACAGTTGCACAAAGATATTTTCCCCATCGCTACACCATATTCACACAGCATAAAAACGAAACATATGCAAATGTTTCTCTCTCCATAAACAGTTTTGTGCTTCTGTTAAAAGTGATGGTGGGGGAAAAACACTGAATTGATAAGTGCTATTCCTCGACTACAACATGATTTTGAAAAACATGAGGGGTGAAATCTCTCTCTCCGTTTCGTGCTAACAGGGTGTCTGTAGAGCCCTGTCCAGAAACAAGCACACAGTTTTGGAAAACTTGTGGGAGGAGGGTGTTCAGACACTTGTATTTGCTTTTATTTTAACCACATATTTTTGTCAATATGCACTGCATTTTTTTCTTGTCGTCTAGTAAAAATAAACATCCTTAAAGATGAAGACGATAAGCTTTGTAATTGCACAAGAGACAAAGCGGTCCTATTATGCTTTTTCACTTTTTCAACATTAGTTAGCGTGTAATGTTGCTGTTTGAGCATAAAGACTATATGGTCAGACTACATCGCGTTTCTTCTGGAAATCACAACGTCACTTATTTAAATAATTCCTGCCCATGGAATAAGCAAAAAAGCGGGTGAGGCCTGTTTGAGCTGCGCTAGAGAAGATGAAGAAGAGTTGCTTTAGTAGCATGTTGTTGCCATGTTGAAAAGATGCTGTTTCTTCCACCCCGGTTCAAACCCTTTTGTTTGGGTTTACAAAGGTTTTGGAAAACTAGGAGTGAGTGATCCTCTTGTTCATAAACATTTACAGGGTCTGAATCGGGCTCAGACTGGTATGGCAAAATTGACGTCATCGTTAGTATTTACAGGTGAGCAGATGAAACGCAGTTAAGGGGCTTGACATTTCCAGAACTCGCTTCACAACACACTGGACCAGCTAACCAACGAGGGGTTACGTCGAAACAGGACGTAAGCAGGGTGTTTGAGACAGACAGGAAAGAGAGGTGTTGCAATAATGTAAAATAAGTTTTTTTTAAAAAGTAAGTTTTGGAACCCCCAAAGTATATTATTGGTAACAATTTATAATAACATTAATTACTAAATCATTAACAAACATTATAATGCTTAAAGGGGTCAAATGATGTTGCTAACAAGAACATTATTTTGTGTATTTGGTGTAATGAAATGTGTTTATGCAGTTTAAGGTAAAAAAAAATAAAAACATTTTCCACATACTGTACATTATTGTTTCTCCTCTATGCCCCGCCTTTCTGAAACGCGAGGTGTGCTCTGATTGGCCAGCTATCCAGTGCGTTGTGATTGGCCGAATACCTCAAGCGTGTGATGGAAATGTTACGCCCCTTGCCATATTGTGATGCCTTGTCCCGGCCGGAGCGACGAGACAAAAACATTAAAACCCATTATAAACAGTAGCGGGCCGTGCATTTTACACCTAGGCCTTCAGTGGCATCCTACATGAATTAATCCATCTCTTCATACCATCATAATGATGCCACGGCTATAGAAACCATAAATATTACACAGTAATGCAGTATAACAGGACACTACATAACAGATAGGTATCTTATGTAGCGAGAATGAATGCCATTACTAAAGAAAGAAACCCAATTAAAAATTACGCAACACATCATCTGTAGCTGAAGCATTAACCTAACAAAATGACACAAATACAGTCCATCTGATGTTCTTACAGACATTTATTCACCCAAACGCATTTACACTTTACAGATAGCATTGGTATAAATCAAATAAGGTGATTACATGTGTTTTAAAGTTTCTGCTTTTCATCTTCACTAGTCTCCCCGCCGGTCTGTCAGCGCGCTGCGGGAGGAAAATACTGGTTAGCACAGCTTTACTAGGAAAGTGAGCAAGTAACATTAAAATAATTCATACAAGATGATGAAGAAAAGGGTATACATGTGTTTTAACGTACCTGTGACTCATTTTCCCGCTGGTCTGCCTCTGCCAGCGGCACTGCGGCCGGAGGAAAAGACCGTTTAATACAGCTCCACTCGGGAAACTGAGATATTCTTACGGAAACTTAAACCTGGCTTTATATCGCACCAATATCATCAGAATACAACGCATCAAGCGATAAAAATGAAAATGAAGCTACCATACTCTAGTGGTTTTTCATCTTCA
>NW_015506644.1:253036-254510 GCF_001515645.1 Sinocyclocheilus grahami | reverse complement strand
AGGAAAAGACCGTTTAATACAGCTCCACTCGGGAAACTGAGATATTCTTACGGAAACTTAAACCTGGCTTTATATCGCGCAAATAACATCAGCATACAACGCATCAAGCGATAAAAGAGTCAAAAATGAAAATTAACCTACCATACTCTAGTGGTTTTTCATCTTCACGAGTCTTTCACAGAGCCGGTGCGTGGTTGTTTTTCCGCAGTCATTTAGGACTACTGTTTTTAGATTGACCAAATATAGTAGCCAAATATTTTTTTCAAAATGCACTGAAAATCTAAGTTTTATTACCTGAGAAACAGTAATAAAAGTTTTACCAAGTTTTAATAAAATGATTTACAGTGATGCGGTTTGCTAGCTAGTATGCTGACCATCCAATCAAAGGACGAGAAAATGCTGACGTTATCGTTAGCCAGCTAGATGGCCCTGGTGCTGCCAACTCGAAATCTAATTGGTTAAAGCAACGGTTTCATTGCCATTGATTTAAGCTAACAGCCCCCTGCCATGTTGATTCTGAAGGCCTTAAGGCAGATTTCTTTGACCCTGGCAACACGATTGCTGAAATATGATTGGATAAAGGCTCTAATATAAACATACAGTGCTGGAAGCAGTGCAACCAAGAGAAAATCTATGAAATGAAGAGAATAAACTATTGTAAATAATTTAATACACATTCATGGAAAAATATATTAAACTAAATCAGTGATTCTGATAGTGTTTAGGCCAGCAGAGAAGGCTTTGCTGGCCCTGACGGCCCACCACTGGTTATAAATGAGGCATTAGTTGCTTCCAGTGGGGACATAATTACGGATTATAATGACTTATACTGTCTTTTTACGCGTTGTATTGCATCGCGCCGCGCAAACCTAAAACCATGCCTGCACTTGTGATCGGAGAAATGACAAACTACAAACGCTACCCTACACTGCTCAAAACTCACGTTTGAATCGTCAGTGGCAAATTCTTTAAATATAAAAAAAAAAAAACCTACTTACAGTCTGAGTCAGAACAGCCGGCATTGTAGTCTACTCTTCCAGGATCAGGAAACAGTCCTCCATAAAATGCACTGGACACATCGGAATATTTGGGTTGAACTGTTCTGGAACAGTGTTGTAAATACAACTTAGCCACTGATTTCTAGTCGTGTCCTCTTTTGGAAGACCAAACAAAGTAGTTTCGCTTTCACAACGAAACACAGCGTCACACACAGCAGGCTAGAGTGAGCAGAGGCCGGCTTGAGTGAGCGGCGGCGGCGGGTGGGCTTGTGGCAACCACATGTGACGACCCCGGGCTGGACTCCACTTCGTCCACGGTGAAAGCCGATCCGGCGATCCACAGCGCGAAGTTGATGTATTTCCTCAGCAACCAGCACGTATCAGCTCTAGGCATGACGAAGCGGATATCGTCCTTTTTTGGAAGACCAAACAAAGTAGTTTCGCTTTCACAACGAAACACAGCACCTTCATGACAT
>NW_015506644.1:235577-251229 GCF_001515645.1 Sinocyclocheilus grahami | reverse complement strand
CTTCGTCCACGGTGAAAGCCGATCCGGCGATCCACAGCACGAAGTTGATGTATTTCCTCAGCAACCAGCACGTATCAGCTCTAGGCATGACGAAGCGGATATCGTCCTTTTTTGGAAGACCAAACAAAGTAGTTTCGCTTTCACAACGAAACACAGCACCTTCATGACATGGCGGCGGCAGCAACAACAACAACACAGCGAGAATAAAAGTTATGCCTTTTTTCTTTGCGTGAACATTTGGGTGGTATTATGCAAATCTTCCCACATCATGACCTAGACATGTGGGCGTGTTAGAACGAACTGTTTTAGGTAGGCGTGGTTGACTCAACTTTTATAAAGAATATTTCTTTGGATTTGAGACTTTAGTCTTTGCAACTTTACAGATCTTCTTTATGCACCAAGAGCTTGTAACACTCCAAAGAGAAAGGAAAATTTTAAATCACATCATATGACCCCTTTAATGGATCATTAGTTAATATATATTCAAAGAGTTAAAGACGTGAGATAATGTGCTTGTTAATGTTTGCTAATAAACTTGTTAAACATTAGATAATTTTCAAACAAATCATTATTTCATGCAAGTTAAAATACAAATGTCATTAAACTTTCAATTCTAAATGATCAAGCAATTATTGAAAATCTACAAATGATTTTAACAGATGTTATAAATTGATTAAAAGCTTGTGTTAATGCACAACACTTTTGCTGCTATTGAGGTGTGATACGGTTAAGGTTAGGGACAGGTTTGGTGGTATACCTACCCATACTTAAGGTTTGGTTAAAGGGTCAACGGTGTACAGGGGTCAGTTTGATTATTATAAGGGAATACGATTCAATCGGTTTATATAATTTTTTTGATAAATGAACAAGTATTTTCTTTTTAAAAATTATTTGTTTTACCCCGTTTATTTATAAAGGAATATCCTGTTTAATGATATACTGAAGAGTAGCTTACTAATGCGAGTGTTGAGGCAATAAAAAAAATTAACTTATTTGCACCAAAATTACAATCGGTTATGTCTTTAGCAAGCATTTAGCTAAACATAACCAGCCACCCTTTACACAAACCTTGTTACATAAGTCCAATGCCCATAAAGATACTAAATGATTAGTAAACGTTTATAAACATTTACAAATGATGAATAGTTTCAACTTTAGATTGGCTACTGCAAACACGAACAAATGATTAATAAATTATTAGTAAAGATGTGTGAATGGTGTAAATTCAGGTCTTTTGGAACATGTTTTGCCATTGAGATGACTGCACAAAGCTATTAATGATTAGTAAACATTTATAAACATTTGCAAATGAAGAGTTTACACTTTAAATTGGGTACTGCAAAAACAAATAATTAATAGATGATTTGTTAAGACATAAATAGAGGTCTACACAACAAACAAATCATATGAACTGAAAGTTTACTAGCATTTGTAAGAATTTAAATTTACATGAAATAATCATATGTTAATCATTAGGTAATGTTTAGTAAGTACATGTCTTTAGCAAGCATTTAGCTAAACATAACCAGCCACCCTTTACACAAACCTTGTTACATAAGTCCAATGCCCATAAAGATACTAAATGATTAGTAAACGTTTATAAACATTTACAAATGATGAATAGTTTCAACTTTAGATTGGCTACTGCAAACACGAACAAATGATTAATAAATTATTAGTAAAGATGTGTGAATGGTGTAAATTCAGGTCTTTTGGAACATGTTTTGCCATTGAGATGACTGCACAAAGCTATTAATGATTAGTAAACATTTATAAACATTTGCAAATGAAGAGTTTACACTTTAAATTGGGTACTGCAAAAACAAATAATTAGATGATTTGTTAAGACATAAATAGAGGTCTACACAACAAACAAATCATATGAACTGAAAGTTTACTAGCATTTGTAAGAATTTAAATTTACATTAAATAATCATATGTTAATCATTAGGTAATGTTTAGTAAGTACATTAGTGAACATATAATTTCTAGCTACGTGAATATATATATTAACTAATGTTCTGTTAAGCATTATATAATGTTTGTTAATGATTTATAAATGAACGTTATTATAACGTTACAGATTTTTTAATTAATTTTTTTATGTAATACATATCATACAGTGGTTATAGAAAAGTATCATCCCCCATTTAAAATAATCACATGTTGTTGCTTTGCAGCCTGAAATAAAGACGGACAGTTTTTGGTTTATCCAGCTGTATTTACTCCAGATGAAAGATAACATCCAGATGAAAGATATAACACCAACATGTCAGAAAAAAATACATACATATAAAAATAAAAAAAACAGAATCACGGAGTTGGAAAAAGGATTACCCCTTGTGTCAGTATTTTGTTGAACCACCTTTTGCTTTAATTACAGCATTTGTTCTGTTTATCCTGGGATATGTCTCCACTAACTTTGCACATCTAGACGTTGCAATATTTGCCCACTCTTCTTTGCAGAACTGCTCAAGTTCAGTTAAATTTGATGGTGACCGTTTGTGGACTGCAGTCTTCAAGTCATTCCGCAGATATTCAATGAGGTTTAAGTCTGGGCTCTGACTAGGCCAAACAAGGACATTCAACTTTTTCTCCTTCAACCACTGTGTGCTCAGTTTTGGCGTGTGCTTTGGGTCTTTGTCATGTTGGAAGGTAAACCTTCTTCCTATTGACAACGTCCTGGCAGTGGGCAGGAGATTTTCCTCAAGAATTTGACTATTTGGCCCCATCCATTTTTTCTTCTATCCTGACAAGTGCTCCAGTCCCTGCTGCAGAGAAACACCCCCATAACAGGACATTTCCACATCCGTGCGTTACAGGAGACATGCTGTTATTTGGATGGAGAGCTGTACTTGATTTCCACCGGACATATCTTTTGGAGTTGAGGCCAAATAATTAAATTTTAGTCTGCCTCAGAATTTTCTCCTTCAACCACTGTGTGCTCAGTTTTGGCGTGTGCTTTGGGTCTTTGTCATGTTGGAAGGTAAACCTTATCTTTATTGACAACGTCCTGGCAGTGGGCCAGATTTTCCTCAAGAATTTGACGGTATTTGGCCCCATCCATTTTTTCTTCTATCCTGACAAGTGCTCCAGTCCCTGCTGCAGAGAAACACCCCCATAACAGGACATTTCCACATCCGTGCGTTACAGGAGACATGCTGTTATTTGGATGGAGAGCTGTACTTGATTTCCACCGGACATATCTTTTGGAGTTGAGGCCAAATAATTAAATTTTAGTCTGCCTCAGAATCTTCAAGGTGCGTTTTGGCAAAGCTCAGTCGTGACTACATGTGGCCTTTCTTGAAGAGTGACTTTTTCCTTGCAACCCTCCCATACAAGCCACATTTGTGGAGAATTAGTGAAATTGTTGTCACATGCACACAATGACCACTCTTTGTCATAAATTCCTGCAACTGCTTCAGAGTTGCTGTAGGCCTCTTGGTCGCCTCTGACCAGTTTCCTCCTGGCTCTTTCATCCAGTTTGGAGCTACGTCCTGAGCCAGGGAGGGTCGTACCAGGGTGTTGTACCAAATACCTTCCACTTCTTAACAATAGACTTCTAGGAATTGATAAAGTGAAGCCTTTTAATTTTTTTGTATCCAGCTCTTAACTTGTGCCTGTCCACAACTTTATCCCGGAGATCTTTTGTCCGTGCCTTGCCACCCATAGTTGATTGTTTGCTTCAGTTGCACTACCAAGGACTGAAATGCTCCAGGAAAGCTCTTTTCATGCTGAGCTAATCAAAATGACCACAGCAGATCACAGTCGAAAGTCAAATGTCTTTGTGTGCCATTGAGAAGGTGATCAGCTACACCTGGGTGATAATTTTTCCAACTCAGTGATTCTGTTTTTTTATTTCTGACATGTTGGTGTTTTAGCTTTCACTTGGATGTTATAAATTGCACTGAGCAAATACAGCTGGATAAAACACAAACTGAGTTCGGTCTTCATTTCAGGCAGCAAAGCCTGTAAAATTTTATTTTAAAGGGGTGATACTTTTCTATACCCACTGTATATAAACTAGTCTTAAAAAATAAATTTTGAATGCAAGTATGATTTGTTTTTCAGAATTCATGGGGAAAAATGGTTTTCTACAAATAAATTATATAATAATAATAATATATTATTAAATCAAATATATAATTTATTTATGCTAAGTATTATATTAAAATATATTTTCTTATATATGAACATTTTAGACATTCTCAATTTATTTATGCTCATTATATCATTCTATTTAAATGTAATACATTCATATAGTTCTGCTTAAATATGCTTATCTTGTTTTAATGTTTAGATAATTTTACTGGAAAGCAAGACCAAAAAAAAGCTTTATAATTTATAATCCAAGAACTGAGAAAGAAAGTGAAATGGAAATGGTCTACTTATTTTAGATTAATCAGTTGGTATGCGTGTGCTTCGTGTAATATACAGTGATATGTAGTTACCATGATTGTGTGCTTTCCGTGCTTTTTATAATCCAAATCATGCTGGTCACACAAGTCCAAGTTTCAGGAGGAGCTTTAGAGAGTTTCTGCATGCAATTAATTTCAAGGAACTCTGTAGTCCTTAAACAGCTCACAAAAAAAAAAACCCACCACCACACACACAATATCATTCTATTTAAATGTAATACATTCATATAGTTCTGCTTAAATATGCTTATCTTGTTTTAATGTTTAGATAATTTTACTGGAAAGCAAGACCAAAAAAAGCTTTATAATTTATAATCCAAGAACTGAGAAAGAAAGTGAAATGGAAATGGTCTACTTATTTTAGATTAATCAGTTGGTATGTGTGTGCTTCGTGTAATATACAGTGATATGTAGTTACCATGATTGTGTGCTTTCCGTGCTTTTTATAATCCAAATCATGCTGGTCACACAAGTCCAAGTTTCAGGAGGAGCTTTAGAGAGTTTCTGCATGCAATTAATTTCAAGGAACTCTGTAGTCCTTAAACAGCTCACAAAAAAAAAAAAACACCACCACACACACACGCGCACTCACACGGTTATCTGAATGTTTGCTGCTGTTCAGAAATGAAGTGAGGACACTGGCAAAATGTTTCCTTTATCTTTGCACCCTGATGAAAGGAGGCACAAAAAGAGATGTGTAGTCTTGGCTAATACAGTATTTCTTTCTCTGCCAAACAAGACCAAATTAACTGCCTGGAGCTAATTAAAGTGCAGAGATCAATGCCCACCATGATACCAGCACTGAGCTCCTTACATTAACATTAGCTTGGGGGATTCATGTTTTGTTATTTTATTCTGTATTATTTAGTGCCATTACATAAGAGGATCTTGTAAATTGAAAATGTGCTACTGGACAAAATAAGCCAAACTTTAACTCATAAACTTTCACTGATTATAAGCTACAGCATTTTGTGTTTAAAAAATAATTGTGAATTGTATGAGCTTTTACCCTGGTTACCTGTAGAGTTTAACCCTATAAAGCATAACATTCGAAATAAGTCAGAAAAATCTACTTTTTTGAAATAGAACAGTTTACTGAACCATCAGATAAAATTAAAAATAAAATCCTACTGACCTTAATGTGTATCTGTCACTCCTCTCTTCCTTCTCCGCTAATGTCTCCACTGCTAAAAGGACATATTATCATAAAATAGGCAATTCGTCTAACTCTTGCATGCTCTTTAAAACATTTTCCTCCCTCCTTTGTCCTCCTCCCCTTCCTTCATCAACACCATGATACCAGCACTGAGCTCCTTACATTAACATTAGCTTGGGGGATTCATGTTTTGTTATTTTATTCTGTATTATTTAGTGCCATTACATAAGAGGATCTTGTAAATTGAAAATGTGCTACTGGACAAAATAAGCCAAACTTTAACTCATAAACTTTCACTGATTATAAGCTACAGCATTTTGTGTTTAAAAAATAATTGTGAATTGTATGAGCTTTTACCCTGGTTACCTGTAGAGTTTAACCCTATAAAGCATAACATTCGAAATAAGTCAGAAAAATCTACTTTTTTGAAATAGAACAGTTTACTGAACCATCAGATAAAATTAAAAATAAAATCCTACTGACCTTAATGTGTATCTGTCACTCCTCTCTTCCTTCTCCGCTAATGTCTCCACTGCTAAAAGGACATATTATCATAAAATAGGCAATTCGTCTAACTCTTGCATGCTCTTTAAAACATTTTCCTCCCTCCTTTGTCCTCCTCCCCTTCCTTCATCAACTCTAACAGCTGACGACTTTGCCACATTCTTCGTTAATAAAATTAAAACCAGCCGTGCACAATTTTCCACACCACAATCTGTCAAGCACATCTTACCAACAAACATACACTTGTTCACATCCTTCTCTTCACTCTTTGAGGCAGAAGTCTCCAAACTCATCCTTTCTAATCATCCTTCTACTTGTCCGCTTGATCCTATTCCATCTAATCTCCTTCAAGCCATTTCTCCTGCAGTTGTACCTGCACTCGCTCACATCATTATCACATCTTTTCACACTGGTGTTTTTCCCATAACATTTAGACAGGCTCGTATAACCCCTCTACTTAAGAAACCCACCCTTAATCCATCTCTTTTAGAGAACTACAGACCGGTTTCCCTTCTTCCTTTCATTGCAAAAACACTTGAACGAGCGGTGTTTAACCAAGTCCTTTCTCGCACAGAACAACCTACTCGACAGCAACCAGTCTGGTTTCAGAAGTGGACGTTCAACCGAGACTGCCTTGCTCTCAGATGTTGAAGCCCTAAGACTGGCAAAAGCGGATTCCAAATCTTCAATACTTATCTTGCTGGATCTGCCCGCTGCTTTTGACACAGTTAACCACCAGATCCTCCTGTCAACCCTATGTTCACATCCTTCTCTTCACTCTTTGAGGCAGAAGTCTCCAAACTCATCCTTTCTAATCATCCTTCTACTTGTCCGCTTGATCCTATTCCATCTAATCTCCTTCAAGCCATTTCTCCTGCAGTTGTACCTGCACTCGCTCACATCATTATCACATCTTTTCACACTGGTGTTTTTCCCATAACATTTAGACAGGCTCGTATAACCCCTCTACTTAAGAAACCCACCCTTAATCCATCTCTTTTAGAGAACTACAGACCGGTTTCCCTTCTTCCTTTCATTGCAAAAACACTTGAACGAGCGGTGTTTAACCAAGTCCTTTCTCGCACAGAACAACCTACTCGACAGCAACCAGTCTGGTTTCAGAAGTGGACATTCAACCAAGATTGCCTTACTCTCAGTTGTTGAAACCCTAAGACTGGCAAGAGCGGATTCCAAATCTTCAATACTTATCTTGCTGGATATGTCCGCTGCTTTTGACATGGTTAACCACCAGATCCTTCTGTCAACCTTACTGGCAAAAGGCATCCCAGGAACCGCACTCCAGTGGTTTGAGTCTTACCTCTCAGATAGGTTCTATAAGGTATCTTGGAGAGGTGAGGTTTCCAAGTTGCAACATCTAAATACTGGGGTGCCTCAGGGCTCAGTTCTCGGACCACTTCTCTTCTCGGTTTACATGACATCTCTAGGTTCTGTCATTCAGAAACATGGCTTTTCATATCACTGCTATGCTGATGACACTCAATTCTACCTCTCATTCCATCCTGATGATCCGACGATAGCTGCTCGCATCTCAGCTTGGATGAAGGTCCATCACCTTCAACTCAACCTTGCCAAGACAGAACTGCTTGTGGTTCCATCAAACTCATCATTTCATCACAATTTCACCATCCAATTAGGCACATCAACCATAACTCCTTCAAAAACAGCCAGAAACCTTGAAGCTGACTTTCTCAGACCACATTGCTAAAACTGCCCGGTCCTGCAGATTTGCTTTATGCAACATCAAGAAGATCAGGCCCTTTATTCCGGAAAATGCTTCACAACTCCTTGTTCAAGCTCTTGCCTATTGCAATGCTCTCTTGGCAGGTCTTCCAGCCAGTTCTATCAAACCTTTACAATTAATCCAGAATGCGGCAGCAAGATTAATTTTTAATGAGCCGAAAATAATGCACGTCACACCTTTGTTTATCAATTTGCACTGGCTACCAATAACTGCTCGCATAAAATTCAAGGCATTAATTTTTGCCTACAAAACCACCATTGACTCTGTACCCCTTTACCTAAATGAATTACTTCAGACTTATGTGCCCTCTAGAAGCTTGCGTTCTGAACGTGAACGTCGCTTTATTGTGCCATCCCAAAGAGGCACAAAATCCCTTTCACTGACTTTTAAATTAAATGCTCCTTCCTGGTGGAATGATCTGCCCAACTCAAGCCATCTTCAAGAATAGGCTAAAAAAACATCACTTCCAGCTTTATTTCGGTCATGACAACTCTCGGAGGGATTGGCATGGTAATGTACATGACAATATTAATGTGTTTGGTCTTGGCGGAATAGATCAGCTATGCTGCTGCTGCGGCAAGAGCAAGAGACTTACTACTGCCAATACATCCACAACATGCTGCTGTGAGTATGTAAGAAATATTGCTGCTGCAAATATAACATACATGAAATAACCCCCATATAGCATACATGATCACCTCGTAGCAGATCTATACAGGTGCAGCTGGGGAAGGTGGAGGGTTTCTGAAGCAAGCTGCAACTGCTACGCAGCACTAGTCATATATTTTAATGTTGAGCAGTGAGCCCATTGGCTACCGATACAGGAGAGAACCAATCAGCTGTGTCATGTGATAATGTCATTAGGTCAGATTGAGTTAGACCTATCGGACTGCGCTATCTAGAGTCATGCCAGAACTCTGTATTTCTGTCATGACAACTCTCGAAGGATTGGCATGGTAATGTACATGACAATGTTAATGTATTTGGTCTTGGCGGAATAGATCAGCTATGCTGCTGCTGCGGCAAGAGCAAGTACCGAGACTTGCTACTGCCAATACATCCACAACATGTTGCTGTGAGCATGTAAGAAATATTGCTGCTGCAAATATAACATATGAAATAACCCCCCACAAAGCAGGAGAAATAGAAGGGACAATACAAGCCAAAACAAGAACAAAACACCCCCCATGACTATGTGAGCCTGGGCTACCATGCCGACCGGCTTAACAATAGTGGGCTATGACTATGTGAGCCTGGGCTACCATGCCGACCGGCTTAACAATAGTGGGCTATGACTATGTAAGCCTGGGCTACCACGCCGACTGGCTTAACTCTAATTAGACGCACACTGTGTGTAATGTTTAATTAACAAAATGGATATACGTTGCAATCTGATAGATAAGACCCCAGCACCCACCTGAGCAAATATCATAATTTAGTCATTTGATAACTGCTGTTACTTTCTCCACTTCATCAGTCCCAGCGGCAGCGTAACAGCTTGTTAATTCATGTTCATGCAAGGATGAGACTGACAAAGTTAGCCGATGCATGCCATTTTACTCTCATGCAGATAAAATTTGTCAAAGTTAGTGCACAAAAACCCCTAGGTGGACTGACCTGAATGAACTGAAATAAAAGCAGAATATAAATGTTATTTCTCCATTTTCTGAATTACACAGCACAGCGGGAGCACATGTCACACGAACACATTTCTCTGAACTACACCACCCATAATGCATTTCACTCGGAACTAACTGTTACAGCCATAGATAGTGATATTCAGCGTCTCCCGCAACACTGTCATTGATATGACTGCAATAAGCGCGTGCTTCTGACGCTGCGTGCAGCTGAAATCAACCACACACTCATCACAATGAAAACATCGACCTTAGAAATAACGAACGTGAACACTGGGATAATCGCCGATGTATATGGCGAACGCCCATTGAATGCATACACAAGAATGCTTATTTCATTTAACCGGTTTCATGTCCGTTACTATCGGCATGTCCTCAGAGAGATTACAAGCTCTAAACTGCGTTTTGCTCCAGCTGTATAAACACAGATGCTAAAAGCTGCTGCTAATATGATTAATATTCACTCCTGCATACAATGCAAACTGCTAACAGTTTAAACTTGATAATGGGTGCTCATTTTTTAAATTCAATTAGGCAGACCGCGCAATACACACAGCGATATGGATTAGAAGAGCATTCACTTATCTTAGATGTTGATTTCGCTGTTCTGAAGCAAGCTGCAACTGCTACGGCAGCACTAGTCATATATTTGAATGTTGAGCAGCGAACTCATTGGCTACCGCTATAGGAGAGAACCAATCAGCTGCGCCATGTGATAATGATATCATTAGGTCAGATTGAGTTAGACCTATCGGACTGCGCCAACTAGAGTTTCATGACAGAACTCTGTATTTGACCCTCTAACTCTTGCACTCTCAATTCTAATTCTATTCTTTAAAAAAAACGTGCCCCTTTAGACTTGCCCTCTATTCATTTACTAACTGCTTGTTTTCTTGAAAAAAAAACTAGTTTCTCTAATCTTTTTTGTATTCTATCTATTTGTTTTCTTTTTATTTATTATACAATTATCAAAAGCAAAAAAGGCCTCTAACACTAGCTTGCTCTATTCTTTTTCTATTCTATCTGTTTTCTTTTTATTTATTATATAATACAAAAATTGCTATGTGTACTGTGTTAAGCTAACTGAGACTTATTATAGCACTTGCACATCTTTGCTCTCTTGTTGATTTTGATGGCTTCCATTGTTCTCATTTGTAAGTCACTTTGGATAAAAGCATCTGCTACATGACTAAATGTAAATGTAAAATCATAAAAAAAGTTTGCATGTGTCATATTTGATACATCAGTATTTTATGGCTCATATAGTATGATATAAGAAGAATATAGAGCTCATGCTTGAGGTGGAAAAAAACACTTTAATTCTATTCAAAGGACCAAACTTAGCAAAAATATTTAATTTTGTGTAGTTGCTGATATGTATATAGCCAACAACTATGATACAATTCTGGTAGTTTGTAAATCAATTAAATCTATATAACAGCATAATACTTACATACAATGCATATAAATATCTGCTGTGATTCTACATCTCCCAATAAAATATTTGTTGCTCACATTTAACATGATTTTTCTGAAGAAAAAAAGATGTGTGGATAATCAAACCTACATTTATTCAGTCCAGTCCAGGCCTTTTACTTGCTTAAATCAAATGACAGAACACATGTGTTCTGATTGTGTACAATAGGTTTTTAAGTTCTGATCATGTTGTAATTTAGAGGCCATAGTAATATGAGACGGTAGACTTTGTAGGGTTACGCATGGCAGAGAGACATTGAGGTCAGATCGTTCAGGTAATTAAATCATCTGATGACGTCCCAGTAGGACCCAAGCGGTTCCTCACTTTCAGACACATCAGGACAACAATAACATTTCAACTGATGTCCATCTGAAACTGCTTTCCGTAGAATGCTACGTCTGTCAAGTGAGGTCTGTTTAGCTCTTAAAGTGCTATTAATGGCCATTACAAGGCAAAGATAAAGATTAACGTTTCTCTCGTCGAATCCCTCAGTGGGCGCGATGCTACAGAACATAGGAGGCCGGGCTTCCATTCTAATTCTCGTATAATTTAAATCACTCAGCCCACACTGACATAATGTGAGCTCCTTACTCCACTGCACTCTTGATTTACAATCCAGAGGGGAGACGGGAGAACTGACAAGCCCTGTGTTTTGGAAAGCTCTGCATCTAATTAGCAGAGGCTTTCTGGTTGCCCGGGACATGAGATTTGGCAGTGCGTGTAGCTCCTATCATTAAAACAGCACTCCTCGTGGAGTGGACGTGCAAAAAAAAAGCCTCCCTCTCAATAGAAAGAAAGAAAAATTAAAGATTCCTTTTTCACCAACATGTTTGTATAACTGTTATTTAGTGTGCTCGCTATTATACGCAAGTATTCAACCTGTCTGTTTAGACGCCCAAAGCAAATGGCATTTTCTTTTTCTTTCAATGTTTCTTTGTAAAAAAAAAAAAAAAACCTTCTTTGTGAAAACTCCCATAATTATATTTTTCTTTTCCATTGTTAAGTGCATTGCTTTGTAGACTCTTCTTTGAATCCTTTGAATGATCTTAGAGCAAATTAGCATAAAGCAGATACGCCGTGGCCCGTCGCTAAACAGAAAACAGAGAGAGAGGAAGAGCTCATCTAATAGGGCCGAATGGGGTTGCTGTGAGGCGGGCAGACTGCAGTTTGTGTATATGGAAAATATGAAGTTATAATAGGCGTCTGGGATTTCTGCCGGTTGCCATTTAAGTACCCACACTTACTCACAAGACTGGCGGAGGCAAAATGGTGGTCAGTTGCTTTGTGTGTGATTTTGGTGAGATTTGAGAAGGAGATGCAAGGCAGTGAGGTGTGATTGAGTGTTTTTGGTTCTGATTTTATGGCTCCTGTGTCTGTGAGGGATGTGTATTAAAATGGATGTTTGTTGTGCTGAAAGTTTGGAACACAAGATTAGCTCATGTTTTTAAGCAAACAAGAAAATGGAAATTGAGTATTTTATATAATGTCATCAAAGAAATTGTTCAAAGCTGAATGGACAACATCTGTTGCATGTTGATTAGAATGAAAATAAAATTGACTCAGTTTGTAAAAGCAAATTAAAAAAACACAATTGTTTGTCAATTGTTGTACATTTAACTCATGGACTTCCAAAGTAAATTCAAATTTAGCCAATAACCAACCATTATTAATAGACTAATAAACGTTAACCGCTAAGCTTCAGATTTTCCCAGTCTTTCTTAACAGACTGAGTGGAAGGCAGTGGTTTACGTGTTATAGCACCCTCATGCATGCATAAGTAATTTAGCTGTTTATGATAAAGTCATCTAGTTAGCTCATTAGTTGTCTATTGTAAAACAATTAAAAATAAAAAAACTACTTACTGAATTTAGTAAAATAATTTTAAAAACAATTTAATACAGCACTCTGTGAACAGCCAGCTTCTTTGGCAATTAATGTTTGTGGCTTACCCTCCTTGTGAAGGGTGTCAATGATTGTCTTATGGACAACTGTCAGATCAGCAGTCTTCCCCATGATTGTGTAGCCTAGTGAACCAAACCGAGAGACAAATTTTGAAGGCTCAGGAAACTGTTGCAGGTGTTTTGAGTTGATTAGCTGATTGGCATGTCACCATATTCTAATTTGTTGAGATAGTAAATTGGTGGGTTTTTGTTAAATTTGTTTTTGTTGAAATTGTTTGTGATGCAGCTGCTATGAGATTCAATACAGTTGGCTGCTTCATCTTTTAACAAAAGTCGTGTCAAAACATTAAAGAAATTTTGATTTCTCATGCCATGACTACTTTAAATTTTTTGTGTTTCTTATGATTCATTTTAAGAAGGTAATCTGCAAGTAAAAAAAAAAAGCTAAATAGCAATATATGCATGACCAATTGATTAACCAATATCAGCTGATCTGTTACATCGGTATATTGTGCTTTTGATGCACATTTCATATGTGGCCTAGTTGATAGTGCTAGGTGTTGAGCAGTGGCGTTCATTCAAGTTCATATTCAGTTTGTATTTGTGATCCTCCCATCATTTCCTGTCTGCTCTTGACTGTCACTGTCAGAAAAATGGGGAAAAATATATATATTTATACATTTATATTTTACAGCGCCCCGTTAGGCTGTTTATTTCAATAGAAAGCTGTCAGCATGTTAAAAATAGTGTTCAAAGTTGCCGTGTAATCAAGGTTTCACAAGCAAGCCAGTCGTCTCTGTGTTTATTTTGACTGATGCACTGTTAATGACATATCTCTGTCTAGCCTGTGTTTTTGTGTGTAAGAACGGGGCCATGTGTGTAGTCAGTGTGTGTACGTTTATCTCCCCATCCTCCGATGGGTTCCTCAGACTGTCTCCTGCAGGGCTGGAGCGCTTGATTCATTAGACTGTCAGCCTGTGCCTGAGAGAGTAATGCTTTTATGCAGGATTAGAACAGGGCCACCAGTGTTAGCTCTACTGGGAAATAAATACATGGAGGATGCACCCCCCCTAAGCTAGCCATTAGTCCTGCAGTCAACACCGCCACCGTAGATTTGTTTCTCTGATTCCTTTGATACGTCCTTCTTTACCAAAAGCCTCCAATCTCTTTTGGGCTGCTACTTTCCGGAAAAAAAAATAAATAAATTGTGAGAAGTTTGACACGGGCGGCTAATAACTGAGTCCTTTTCTGTCGTGTTTTGATTCTTTTTGCTTTGCAGGGAGACACTTCCATCTGGCCATGTTGGAAATGATGGGTTACAGGCAGTTGTGGATGACAGCTTTGAGGAGACTGTGTGACTGGGAAAATGCTAAACCAATTTAAATGTCCTATCGCTGGGACGAATGGATTTTCGGCAGGCGCTGTAAGGAATACTTGTTGCGGGGAAAGGTGGAATAGGGTGTTGTTAAAACGCTTGAATAACCGAAGCATTCTTTTGGAGAGAGGTCATGAAGAGAGATGCAGAACGAAACGGTCATTAAGAAAATTCAGTGTTTGCTCGATCGTTTCAAATTATAAATATGATAATTAGCCTCCAAAAAAAACTCCAAAAAATACTTCTTCATGAAAGAGCATTTAGAAAAGTGAAAATATCAGTTATTGGAAGCGGTGCCCATCAGCAACCCATAAGTCCATTTCCCTCAAATTACCATTCATTACCATTTTAGTGTCAAACCATTAGTTTGACCAGATAATCCTTGCAATTACCGGTAGTATTATACGGTTTCCTAACAATTCATTGCAGATTCTCTTTATGGCTCCATTAAAAGGATGGCTAATTTTGTGGCAAACTTGATTTCTCGTCAGTGGAGCCGGCGTTTCCTGTCGAATAGCCTTTGGAGAGCGAAGGCTCAAGGCTCTTTTATGGCCACCTCTCAGGCTCGGTGCGTCGGTATGAGAGTGTGACTGTGAATACGAATCGCCTCTTTAGCCCTGCTGCTCTGGAGGGTCAGGCATGTGTGCGAGACTCTGAGGCGAAGACAGCACTGCAACCACTTTTTGTTCTAAATGGGTGTGGGAAGTGATAGCAAGGATGTTTTAGCACACTTTCCATTAGATTGGTGGAAAAAGCTAAGGTTGATTTAAATATGGATATGAATTCACTTGACGTCCATACCTGACAGGCTTTCTCAATCATGTCTTGGTATAATTTTTAAATAACATTCATTAAAAAGTAATTAACACATATTATATAATGTGGAAAAGATCAGTATGCATGTACATTCGTAGACAACTATATAAATGAATAATTCAAAGTTTAATGAAGTTTTCAAACTACCTGAAAGTACATTAACTACTCTTCAGTCAAATATTTTAAGACTTTGTTTGAATAAATGAACTTGTTATACCTGCCATCCTTCTCTCCTAAAGAGTCTGCCTAGCTTTGGACCGTACTTAAAGATGAAGACTGAAGTCCTGGCGAGGTACAAGAAGAGCCTTAAAGATGCAATGGGCAATGTGATCACAGACGCCAGTGATTCTAGAGTTCCCCTAAGAAACATCCCCAAAAAACCCATTCCTAATGTGAAAGTAAGTAAAAGTGTCATCTCACCTTTTATTATTGGAGGCATTCAATTTTTCCAGTGATATTAGGGCTGTCAGTCAATTACAGATTTTATTCAAATTAATTACATGATATGTTGATGAGTCATATTAATCTCTCTCTCTCTCTCTCTCTCTCTCTCTCTCTCTCTCTCTCTCTCTCTCTCAAATTCAAACTTGCTTTACTGGCATGACT
>NW_015506644.1:225274-235525 GCF_001515645.1 Sinocyclocheilus grahami | reverse complement strand
TATATATATATATATATATACATACATATATTACATATAAGGTTTGGGGTCAGTAAAGTAATTTTTATAAAGATGATTAATACTTTTATTTAGCAAGGAAGCATCAAATTGATCAAAAGTGACGGTAAAGGCATTTATGTTATAAAATATTTATTTTTAAATTTTCCAAAAAAAAAAAAAATTGAAATCTCTATTCATCAAAAAATCGTGGAAAAAAAAGTTTCACCTTATCCACAAAAATATTAGGTAGCACACCCGTTTTCAACATTGATAATAATAAGAAATTATATATTAGAATGCTTTCTGAAGGATCATGTGACACTAAAGTAGAGACCGGAGTAATTTGCTTTGCTATCATAGGAAGAAATTACCATTTTAAATATAATAAAATAGAAAACTCTTGTTTTAAATTGAAACAATGTTTCATAACATTACTGTTTGTACTATATTTTTGATAAAAAAATAAAAATAAAAAAAAAAACAGGCTTGGTGAGCATAAGAGGCTTTCCTTCAAAAACATCTTGCCGAGCCAAAAGTTTGAACGGTAGAGTACATAAATTAATTAGCTTCTTTGATTATTTTTAGTGAAAGTGAAAGTGATGTGACATGTGGCCAAGTATGGTTACCCATACTCGGAATTAGTGCTCTACATTTAACCCATCCAAAGTGCACACACACAGCAGTGAACACACACACACACCGTGAGCAGCTTGTCCTCATGTAATCTGTGAGGCTGTCTTGTAGCACATGCAGTTTTCCTGCCTGCTCATAACATTAAAAGGCTTTATTCCTTGAGGTGATTATGCTGTAAAGGATCTCTAGGAGGAAATGGAGATCACAAACTACCAGTCAGATATCAAAACCGATCCGCTCCTTCCAGCGCTGATTTAATTAAGCTAACTTAAGAAAGGAATGCTGCCTTTCAAACTGTTTCTTTGAGACGCCACGGCTGTTTTTCTTGCCGTTTAATCCCTGCCTCTCCTCTCTGCAAAGGATGTGATTGCCAGAGCGCTGAAGCATATTGGTGCCTACCAGGAGCTGGACAACATGGAACAAGTGCAGGCCCTCATCGATCCAGAGATGTGTGTCAACTGTGGCAAATGCTACATGACCTGCAACGACTCAGGCTACCAGGTACAGATGCACACATTAGATAATTACACGATAAGGATGTTATTTACAAGAAAACAGTTACTACTGGATTTCATTTGCTAAAATACGGGAAGCTAGCAAATGTTTTCAGGTTATATGTTGTCTTTAGAGGTCACTTGATTATAGAGTTCATTCACCGCCATTGGCCTTGCATTTTGAAAACATAAAGAGACAAGCGCAGAGTCTGAAATGAATAAGGCTGATGTGCGACGAAGCAGGCCAGCTATTTACCTTAAAGAACGATACTGTTGTGCTAGCTGCTGTCATTGTTGTTGCTTTTTTCCCTCCATGAAAAGCTCTCCCAGGAGTGGGGAAATCCTCCTATGGAGAGTCGATAATTGCTCTAACGTAATAGCTGTTTTTCCCTCCCCTTCGTCTTCTTTTGCAGGCTATTAGGTTTGATCCTGAGACCCATCTTCCTGTAATCATGGACAGCTGCACCGGCTGCACTCTCTGCCTGAGCGTGTGCCCCATCATCGACTGCATCAAAATGGTTACCAGGACAACGCCGTACGTGCCCAAGAGGGGCCTGCCTGTTTATCCCGCTTGCTAAAGCACGCTGTCGCACCACCTGACCAGAGAGAAAGAAAACCAAGGAGCAGCGTCTCATTCAAAGCATCAATTCCACTTATAATTGCTGTGTGAAAAATTACCTTTATTATGAAAACGAATAATTAGCCAGCAGAAATAATTGCCTGTATTCCCAAGCCAGGTATGCTAGAATAATTGTGCTGGCACAGAAGAGTTGCATTATTTCAAAACAACACAGTGCAATGTTATTTTTTGTCCCTTTCAAAAGTGAAAGGGATTATTGATTTAGAAAGATGGTGATGTGCTTTTATTTTCTCTGATAAATAATAATATATATAAATAATAAAGCGAGAATATTAATAATTGACAGTATTGAAGTCTCATTTTCACTATTATTTTGCAACTCAGGAAAATGAATTATGTGACTGGTAAGTGTGATTAATAATAATGTAGAACATAAGCATACTTATTTATAAAGCAGGTTTGCTTTGTTTAATGTTTGTTAGTAATTAAATCTCAAGACATATTTAGTAATAAATATCAAGTATGAGGTATAATAAAAAAAAAATCAAGTATGAGCCATAATTAATTTGAATAAAATATCACCAGACTAATTGTGAGTTTGAACCGTTTCACTCGCAGACTGTTTAGGCTTCTTGAAGAGCAGCTTTAGGTTTAGACACAGAACAAATCGTTCTAATGATGTTTAGAACGGTTCCTCTAATGTCCCGATTGATTTGTTTTGCTAAACAAAGCATTCACTGGGGCTGATACAAACACAAGTCTGAAAGGTTTATGCTGAGTCTCTGTTGTGCTAATATGATCTTCCGATAATTGTTACATCTGCGAACAAACATCCGATTGGGAGCAGTGGACAAGACAGTAGACGGAGTTAATTAAAATGCTATTGTTTTCATCTCCGAGATGCAGGCCGCTCATTCTCTGAGTGGTTTCGTGTTTGAAATACAGGGAAACGCTGCTTTTGAAAAACAGAAGCCTGACATGTCAGAGTTATTTCATCATTTATTATAACCGCACAATAACAAGGGATTAGAAACAAAACCGGGCCGCCATAAATCTAAAGTTTGCACTGGAGCTCCATTAATTTGGCTGCGACTTAACTTGCTTTGTAAAAATGTTTGCCTTTGAAAAATTAGCAACCATGCCAAGCACGATGAGAAGGTTCAGCAAATTTACTGAAGTCCCTTAAGCACGCTCATTATTAGCTGCCAGAACTGCACTTCAACAGCCTTACAGATACGTTTCGACGATTGTAATGCTTTACATTATTTGCACTTGTCTGGCTTTTCATTAAATTGTTCTTTTTTAATATTACTATTATTATTATTAATATATCAGGACCAAATCATATTTCCATATGCACAGCATCAGGTCAATAAGGAGTGTATAAATTGCGATAGTTATCACAGTAAGTCGTGTGCTGAAGCTGAATCCTCCCTTGCAGCATATCTCTTCCCCCAGCTGTCATTCATACATCACTGTGCATCAACCTACTTCCTCCGTCTGATTGCAATTAAGAAATGATGTGTCTGGACCCTGGCCAGGCATGCCAGGTTAAATTATTCATAAATGTTAATAGGACAAATGAGAGCACACCCTCTTTTCCTCCTCCTGCTCCCCTTCCTAAGTACCATATTAGAAAAATAATATTGACCTTTCCGTCGTAACGCCCACATGTGACATCGAGAAGCTGCCGCTCTATCATAATGTCCATGCCTTTTCGAAAAGCACACAGAGATGGGCTCTTCTTCTCTGACATACTGTACATAGAGAACCGCATGAGTGTGATGTACTCAAAGCTCATTTAAGTTGAGAACAAGCAAAAAAGAAAATCTGCAACCTTTACGGGTCTATTAAAAAGCAATAATGTGATTATAATGGCATGTCATAATTCTACAAATATTCACTGGGCTTTCTAATAGCACACAAGAGTATCAGGAATAACTCACCCAAAAATGTTGTCATCAATTCATTCCAAACCTGTATGATTTTCTTTCTTTTGTGGAACATATACACACACTCACACACACACATATAATTTTTTTTTGAAGAAGAAGAAGAATAATAATTTGGGGAACGTGACTTCTATTGTATGGAGGGGAGGAAAACATTTCCCAAAATATCTTCTTTTGTTCCACAGAAGGAAGACAATCATACAGGTTTAAAACAACAAGAGTGTGAGTAAATTACTTTATTTTAGTATATATATACTACTATAATATTTATTAATATTGAAATTATATTAGCTGTTTTCAGCTGTTTTTGTTAAAATTGTAGTTTCAGTTTTAGCAATTTTACGTGCTTTTGTTATTTATTATATTTTATTAGATTTAAATATGAATATATAGCTTTATTTTTTATTATTATTTAATTAAATTTTAGTACTTGAACTTTACTTCTCAAGTACAGTTAGTTGCCAAGGCAACATTTGTAATTTTCGTTTCAGGTTTTCATCTAATATTTATAGTTTATTTTATGTCAGGTTTATTTCAGTCACCAAAAACAAGCAGAAAATCTACTTTTTTTTCTGCTCAAATACTCCTTTGTTCTTTATGGTATCAGCAATGAATGTCCTTTAAGATTTCTTTTTCAACATATTTTACATTAAACATTGTAACATTCCCCACAGTCTGATTTCTCCATATAAACACATTCATATTCTTGTAAAAACCCTCGCTACCCTACACCACTTGGCCTAGCAATTCAAGTAGAAATTTCATGAGCTAACCAGTAGAGGGTACCATGCTATGAACATGATGTTGGATAGCTAATACTGCTCTAAAAAGACTGAACTAGGATTCAACTCATCAAGCCCACACCATCTTACCATTAAACCCAGTGGCCCAAGTTCACCAGAACATCTACCTAAAGTGTATTTATGTTCACTGTGTTGTGCTGCTAACTTTTCACTAGCTTTGATTGCAGTGGAATGAACCTGTTTTCCTCCCATTCCCATGATGGCCCTATTGTCTACGGGTCTGACCTGGCCCTTGACAAATCTAATTTCACCATCCTCAACTGCTGTTACCTGCAAAGTTGTAGATGTGAATGTGACAATAATCATTAAAGCTATTAGCATGGAGCGAATGGCAGCTACTGGTGAGTGCTGTATAGACTCATGACCTCTGACCTGGGCTAATTGGCATTGACAGGAGGCTGGCAGAAAGCCTTTCATTTCTCTCCACTATGAAAGACTGAAGAGGTGAGAGAGACAACATCACCGAGCCACGACCACCAATGATTAGGTGCTTCACTGCCAGGCCAGGATGTGTATAGTAGAAAAAAATGAAACAAAAGCCATCACCGGGTATTTACTTTGCTTTTTCTATTTAATTATTGTCTGTATTGTCTTGTTTTTCATTAGCAGCTGTTTATTCATACAACTGCAATATGCAACTTAGTAAAACATTCATTTTAAATTAGTTTATCACATGTAAAATTTGTTTTTGAGGGGGCACGAATGGGGGGGGGGGGGGGGGGTTAAAACGTCACTGTTATTTTAGTATTATTAATATAATGAATATAATATTATACCTTTATTTATTATTAAATATTATTGTTAAATAAAATATGTATTAATATTTTAAATTAGCTTTTTTTTTTAATGTTTAAAATATAAATTACCTTTAGATTTTTATATAGGTTTTGGTTTTAGTAATTTTTGTACTTCAACTGCTAAGGCAACATCACTCATTTTTAGGGGTGTAATGATTCACTCAACTCACGATTCGATTGGATTCACGATTCGATTTTCTCATGATGTTTTTTAACAAAATGAGATTGGAGACATTATACAGTAAATGAAAAGGTGTCGTTTTAGGCTATTGCTGCACGTTTCTTTGTGAAATTGAAATATAACAAAACTAAATTTCCATTTTAAAACAAACGAAATCAAACAAGTTACACAAATAAAATAAATATCTTAATATGAACAAACTAAGGCTTTGTCTGTGTTCTTTCCATTTAAAATTAGAGGCAACCACTGGATTTTAATCATGATCCAAACAAAGATGCTGCATACATACATCATTTTTAATCTAAATTAAAGTGTATCATTTCGAAATTTGAAGCAAAATCAGAATGGTCTGACTTTAGTTTTGTGAAATTATACTACATAAAACATCTGAACAAAACAGCAGACAAGCTGAATGAGACACAGATTCACTCTCTGACAGCAGGTGGCGCTTATGAACAGCAGTGATACAGTGCTTCCTGGGTTACCGCTGTAAACAAAGCAGAACTGCGCTTATGAACACTACTTTAATATGCATTGTTCAGAGGCAAGATGAAAAAATACCACGTAAACTTTTCTAAAGATAGTCAGTTCCCCTCAGAGATACATTCATATAAACTCCTACTCAAATTGTATCGCGATTTGTTTGGCATCTCAACTGATTTGAATCGTCGCATATTTTAATCGATTTTCCACCGGCTCGCGGTTAATCGTTACATCCCTACAAATGCTTGTTTAAGTTTTTCGTCTAATATTTTTATTTATTTATTTCAGCTTTATTTAAATTACCAAAACCTATTTTTAGTTTTAATTAACAAAAACAACACTTGGTAAATTATGACAGAATTTTCATTTTTGGGTGAACTATCCCTTTAAGTCAGAAAGGAATCTTTTTTTTCCCCTTTAGTCTTTATGACTCTTTACATTTTCATTTTTAAATAAAGTTTTATTTTTTTTAAACAACAGCACCAATGATTAGGTGCTTCTCTGCAAGCCCAGCTAACAAAAAAAATGAAATAAAAGCCATCCTTGGGTATTTACATTGCTTTTTCACTTAATTATTGTCTGAATTGTCTTGTTTTTAATAAGCTGTTGTTTACTCATACAACTGCAATAGGTAACTTAATAAAAACATTTTTTTTTTTTTTTTCAAATGAGTTTGATAATGCAAATTTTTTATTGTTTGTGTAGATTTGAATACCTATCAATTCTCGCAGTGGGGAAGTTGTTTTTTTTTTTTAAATGAGAAAACAGCAGAGATGGTACACGACACGCACACAGCTGCACGAACACAAACAATCCTATTCAGGACGCAAAAATGGCCCTTGTCAATGTTTTCAATACTGTGGCTCCCTCCCAGTCATAAAGATATAAACTCTTGTTTGCTGCTTTAATTCAATTAAACTGGTGGAGGTAGGATGTCTCTGGAACACTGGCCAATGCTAATCTCATTTCGTCAGCCATTACGCCAGAGCTCAGTCCTGGCCTGCTCTTCCCACAAATGCACCTTCCTGCCAAGCCTTGGCACATCCTTACAGCTTCACAGTCTCCGTAAAAGCCAATGTGAGCCTGGCTCCATACCTTCAGACCTCTTGTTTCCTTCCATGGTGGTAACAGCTGCGCTGCAGGTCATCCCATCAGTTAACCTTTCTGATGAAGACACCGAAAGCTGCAGGTAAGGGTGTGCAATATCACAATTTTTGATTGTGGACGATAAAAATGTCTCCACGGTCTGCTTTTGAAGAAATATCGTAGTATCGTGCTACAGCGCACATTCTTCAATCAGTTGCAGTTCTGGCATCTCAAGCTCAATATACTGTACAGTGCAATATACATTCACATCAAATGTTAATTCAGCGGTAGAGTTACATACACGGGATACTGCACTTTTTTTCCAACATAAAAAAAAATAATGGAATCTGCATCTGAAGTGGCATTTAGATGAATTTACACTGTTTAATGCATCTCAGAGGGGACATGGGCGCATTTACCCAGCAATTAAAAATGCATAAAAAATGTTTTGTTTTAAAGATAAAATGTTGATATTTGAAAAAAAAAAAACATGAAAAGATACTTGAAATATGAAATTAAAGCCACCAGTATGTGTCTGTTAAAAGTCACTGTTAATGAGCGAGTCACTGAGATTATAATTCAATTCACTCAAAATGTTGATTCATTCAGGAATGAAACATTTGACTGTTTTGAGTCACTGAATCACTCGTTCAAAAAACTGATTCATTTTTTGCTGTTTGGAACTATTTTCATTGGTGAAATACAGAAAAAAACAGGCATCTAAAATGTAAGTAACTTAATACTAACTTTGTTAAAGTTGTATAAAATCAATATTCTATTTGTTATCATTCTGATATCTGGAGAAAAAACATCACTCTTAGTGTGATATAGATTACCTATATTAAATTTTATAAATAGAGCCTCTTATTTTGAATCTTATGTGCTAAATCACACAGTGTATGTGTGCACTCTCTGTGTTTTTTGTGTGTGTGTGATATTCTCGACAATGTCAGATCGCACATTGTTAAAACAACACTTAGGATATTAGCGAGCGCAGACGATATATATTGCACACCGCAGCCTTGGCCTGAGTGGAAAATGAAATCAACCGCGGTGTGCGAGCACTTGTTTGCACATATGCAAAGTTGTTTTTTAGGAATTTAGTAATTACTATAATACTGATTTCTCGCTAGAAATAACATCAAAAGTGCAAAAAGTTAGTCAGAAACGCAACTTTCAGACACCATCTTTATTTTTTAGCTCAAACGTCACGGAATGGAACGCACAGGATTGTGGGATATCAAAGGCAGCAAAGGATACATATATGCTGCCTTCAAAATCCGATCAGAAGAAGGTACCTCCGGAGACAGGTGAAGTGAAGCAGAATTTGTATTTGGACGTGCCTTGATGCCTTGGAATGCTGCCTCCGAAGGCAGCATTTTAGAGTTTTTGGACGCAGCCGAGATTTTCAGTTTCTGAGATTTTCATGAAATATTCATGTATGCTCCGCCCATTGAAACCGAAAATCTCAGAAACCGAAATGATCGTAACACCGGCCGCCCGACTGACTGACCGGCTGGGCCAGGGGCGTACAGGCCTTCTCCACAGGAGAACCATCTCCCTGCACAGAGCACGAATGAAAGCAGATGTTAAATGATGTTCCCCTGACAAATGCAAGATGGTAAAGGGGGTGATTACTTTAAAAGTGGATAAAATGGTCTCTAAGCTACAGTAGCGGCCGGAGCGAAGAAGCGAACGAGCAAGCAGGCTTTCGTGCTTCTCTTTCGAGCCAGGATTTCTGCAGATCAATTGGATTTTTGAGTTGGCCAAAGGAGATACGATCCGATGGCAATCCTCCCTCACCATCGATCTCTACTTTTACAATGGCTATGAAATTCTTTTACAGCATTGTCAAAATGAGCCCAAAATGAGGGATAGGGAGAATCATCTGTTGATCAGGTTAAACGTGATTTTCTTTAGCAGTCTGCGTCGCCGGCGAGCTATAGCACTAAAAGTTTATTGTCAAAAATAAGTAGGTCTTTAATCGAATCTGCATTGAGTCATGGAGTTCTCTCCTTATTATTTCTTATCATAAAACGTAAATTAAGCCTACACAAAGGAGAGGCACAACATGGTTTGTGTGATATACAAAAGCCCAGTCTAGCACACGACTTGCAGTTATTTTAACTCTCCCCTTCTTGAGAATCAGTGAGTCGAAATTATGTTAAATTTTCCATCTCGAGCATTACTGAGGTGCAAACAATCCCGGTTCAATTTTCTAGCATTCACGCCAATAACCCCCCTGCCTGTCCTTACCTCCACACTTTTAAAGCAGTTTTTAATTGTTCCTGTTTTTTTTTTCTTTTGCCAATCTGATTTTGAAGGCACTTGTACAATTTAAATCTTGTAAAATGTTGAAGACAAAACAGAACTGGGCATGTAATTCTCTGTGTGTTCATGTAAGGGTGATTCGTTAAATTTTTTGTCCACTGACTGATTCGTTCATTCATCATTTCAGACATTCATTCATTCATTCAAATATTTTCGTCAAAATATCAGAACAGAGGAGAACATTCTCTAATATCACACAAATAGTTTGTGGACCGGACTAGCCACCTGTTCAGAGTGTTTTCCCTGGATAGCATTCCCATGACCATGTGAACTGGATCACAAAATTTCATTATCATAAGTGACAGACAAACTGATGAGGGACATGACCTCCCATTTTTTTCAATACTTAATTGGCAAAAGCACATACTCAGATAAGGAACTCAACAGGGTCTACTGTATGGACTCTCTGGAGTGGTTTTGCAAGCCGACCCGAAGCCGGTGCCCCTCAGTGCTTCTACTCGTTTAAGGTGAGAACACAGGAGGATACCGGCTCCACACGAAGTCTATAAAATCTGGCAAAAGTGATAGGGGTCGCCCAGCCCGCAGCTCTACAGATATCCGCCAGCGAGGCACGAAGATGCGTTCCTGCGTCAACATCTTGAACGGTAACCGGTGAAGGGCCCGGTTCAAGACACGCAGGTCCAAGATTGGTCGTAACCCACCGCCTTTCTTGGGTACAATGAAGTAGGAGCTGTAAAACCCCGTCTTCACATCGGCTGGAGGAACCGGCTCTATCGCATCCTTCGCCATTAGGACTGCGACCTCCGCCCGCAAGACAGGACCATCGGCCGCCTTCACAGTTGTGAAGCTGATGCCACTGAACTTGGGGGGGACGCCGGGTGACTGAATCGCATAGCCGAGCCTGACGGTTCGAAGGAGCCATCCAGACGGGCTGGGTAGCTCAAGCCAGG
>NW_015506644.1:224387-225141 GCF_001515645.1 Sinocyclocheilus grahami | reverse complement strand
TGGCATCAGCTGCACGTCGGGGCAGGATGTACCTGATGGCCTCAGTCTGCTTTGGTCAGCGGAGAACCGCTGGGCAAGTTCTCCACCGTGTCGCCGACAGGCCGGCCTGGGACACGGGGGCGTTCAAGAATCGTGTCTTATCCGTCTCGCGCATGTCAGCCAGTCACAGCCAGAAATGGCGCTCCCGGACCACCATAGTGGACATAGCACGACCCAGAGACCTTCGTCGCTCGTGGCACGAGGTCCGCCGCGGTGTGGAGTTCTCTGCGAACTTCCGGGTCGTGACCACCCTCGCGCAAGTCCCTCAGTGCCTTGGCCTGGTGCACTTGCAATCACGCCGTAGCGTGTAAGGCGGAAGCAGCTTCTCCATAGATCGTATAGGCATCGCTGGCCAGTCGAGTTCCTACGGACCGACCGTAAGACCAGTCCGCCCACTGCCAGAAAAAGGACGCCCCCAGCTGCCACCAGAGGGAACCCCAAATCTAGGCAGTGGCACGGCCCCTTGCAGGTGAGTCCGGTCCGCAACTCCGAGATGGTCTTACCCCCGCAATGGGAGCATGAGCCATCCACGAAAGCCACCTCAGCGTGCTTCATGCCCAGGCACGAGAGGCAGCGATCGTGACCACCCAGCGCCAGGTAACGACCGCATCCAGAATGCCCGGGTGATACGTTGTCTATAGCAAGACCCACATCGTCTTTATAAAGACGTAACGTCAAGTTTGCCAAGCAACGTCGTCTTTAAAAAGACGCACCC
>NW_015506644.1:223163-224165 GCF_001515645.1 Sinocyclocheilus grahami | reverse complement strand
TGAATGCAATAATTGCATGCCAATGTGCATTGGCTCGTTTAGTTTACACTCGAAGTAGATTGGTCCCTCTAAGCGAGATCCCAATTTCGTCGGTCATCCGACGTGACGTCGGGAGTGACCGACTGAAAGGGAATGTGCATTTGATCAGATATTACTGAAGTACAAGATTATGAGATGCATTATTTGAACGATTGGCCAAAGAGATGTGTCTTTAATCTAGATTTAAACAGAGAGAGTGTTATCAGGAAGGCTATTCCAGAGTTTGGGAGCCAAATGCGAAAAAGCTCTACCTCCTTTAGTGGACTTTGCTATCCTAGGTACTACCAAAAGTCCAGAGTTTTGCGACCTTAGGGAGCGTGATGGATTGTAGCATGGTAGAAGACTAGTTAGGTACGCAAGAGCTAACCCATTAGGGGCTTTATAGGCAAGTAATAATATTTTGTAACTGATATGGAACTTAATAGGTAGCCAGTGCAGAGACTGTAAAATTGGGGTAATATGATCACATTTTCTTGACCTGGTAAGGACTCTAGCCGCTGCATTTTGGACTAGCTTGTTTATTGAAGATGCAGGACAACCACCTAGAAGTGCATTACAATAGTCCAGTCTAGAGGTCATGAATGCATGAACTAGCTTTCCCATTCAGTCAGTCACGTTCTACGTTACGTCAGTGACTGACGAATTGGGATCTCGCCCGAGAGCCCAATCACCTTCGAGTGTTAACTTAACAAGCCATTGACAGTTGGCGTGCGTGTTTCGCCATCAAACGCACATCAGCTTTTCGCTTCGGAGCCGAGCCTTCTACAGGACGAATCTCCGCGAGTGTTTGGAAAAAAGCTGGCGTTGGTGTTACAGCGTGTCTGTATGAAATCTGGCAAAGCGCCGCCGCCTGGAGGGGTAGTCCACGCCTTCTGTCCAGGGCCTGTAAGTTCTCGTCCGCTCTGACGGCTAAGGCTTACAGTGCTGCTGGACAGGCCGCTTCCGCCCTGCACGCCATGGCCC
>NW_015506644.1:217869-222726 GCF_001515645.1 Sinocyclocheilus grahami | reverse complement strand
GGTTATTTTCTATGAGTTTGTGGATATGCTCGGCCCTGACAGCTTTTAGAGCCTGTCTATTGCTGGACATACTGTTTTTCCACGCAATTCTAAAAACTTCCAAGTTAGATTTTCTCCATTTGCGCTCAAGACTACAAGTTTATTTCTTGACAGAATGGGTATTACTGTTGTACCATGGCGCAGAATGTTTTTCTCTAACCCTTTTCAATTTGATGGGGGCAACAGCTTCTAATGTATTAGAGAAGATAGTGCACATGTTGCTAGTCATTTCGTCTAGTTCATGTGTAGTTCTGGGTACACAGAGTAGTTGAGATAAATCAGGCAGGTTATTTGTGAATCTGTCTTTGGTGGCTGGAACAAAAGTTCTGCGCGGATGATAACGCGGAGCCATATAGTTAATATCAGTAATATGCAGCATGCATGATACAAGGAAATGGTCAGTAACATCATCACTTTGAGGTACAATATCTATATCAGTAAGATCAATTCTTATATAGATTTATAATTAAATCTAGCGTATGATTAAAACAATGAGTGGGCCTGGTGACGTTTTGCTAGACTCCAAAAGAGTTTATTAGGTAAGTAAATGCAAGTCCTAATGCATCATTTGTATTATCAACGTGAGTGTTAAAGTCTCCAACAATTAGCATTTTATCAACAGTAACCAATAGGTCTGAGAGGAAATCTGCAAATTATTTTAGGAAATCTGTATACAGCCCTGGTGGTCTATACACAGTAGCCAGAGCAAGATATACGATACATTTCTTTTGCATATCTGACAGTGTAACATTAAGCATAAGTATTTTGAATGAGTTAAACCTGTATCCTGTCTTATGAGTAACATTGAGAATATCACTATATATTGTTGCAACACCGCCACGACCAATTAATTAACCATCAACTCTATTTCAATTGTTATGGGCTAGAGTCTTAAATGACTTCAATAAAATTATATGTTCAGACATTTGATTGTACTACTGTTACACAAATGTGGTGGACCTAATGCTCCAATTACAGGTCAAAATAGATGAAAATGTCAACCGTGTTATTTAGTGTATCATTTTATGATCATTTAAGTGTCATTCATTCAATGATGAAGAACTTTTACAAAATTTAACATTAAAAACAGTAAAATTGTGAAATGTTTCATTTTAAAATAAGTGTTTTCTATTTGAATAGCTGTTATTAGCTGATTTGCTGAAACATTTCTTATTATTATCAATGTTGAAAACGGTTGGGCTACTTAACTAGATATCACGATACTTCTACCGATTACATTAATAATTGCAAAAGTTTTTGAAATTTGAAAGTTTTCTGAAGCAAATGATGCATTATCTAATTAAATATGTACCCTAATTTGTATACATTTCCAGAAGAGAAATTTGAACACTGGATAAAACCAGGTTCAAAATTCTTGTTTAATTTTGTTGACAAATGAGGTCAAAGTTTTGTTTTTGTTTTTGTTTTACAGAGGGGATTTTGGATATCTCTTTTTATCACTCAATATATCAGAAAATTCTTTCAACAGCCATAATAAATCAATAAACATTCAGTTTAGTGTATGTAAGTGTTACTAAAGTGGAGATTTCTTGCTCTGTGCATAAGAAAATAATGACTTTGAGAAAACAGCCTTTAAAGATATAAAAGTATATTTTTGAATGTTTTCTTTTTAGTAGTCTGAAACAAAACAAACAATGTTTCTGACCTATATATTGTGTGTACATATAGGTCAGACTTCTACATATACCTCAAAATATTAAAATGATCCGCTATATAAAAATTTAAATTCTGTTATCATTTACTCACCCTCAAGCTGTTCCAAACCTGACCGAGTTTCTTTCTTCTGTGGAAAAGAAGATATTTTGAAGAATGTTGGTAACCAAAGAGTTGCTGGTCCCCATTGTCTTCCATATGTAAAATAAATATTATGGAAGTCAATGGGGACAGGCAACTTTGGTTACCAACATTTTTCAAAATATCTTATTTTGTGTTCAGCAGAAGAAAGAAGTTCATACAGGTTCATACTATCCACCCCTTGAATATTAGCTGAAGTCACTTTAATAGTGGAATTTCAATTGAAACATTGACAGTGGTGAGCTCTTGTCCACTGTGAATGTTCTACAGCTTACAGCCATCCTCTTGAGTCATTAAAAATAAATGCAAGAAGGCTATCATGGCATTTGCATATAGATAAAAAGCCATTTGATTTGGGAAATCACTACCTCATTCCGTGATTTAGGAGATTCTGCTTTAATCTGTGAATAAGTGCCTAGTGCACATTTTCCCGCTTCTTATTTTTTATTTTTACAGCTCTATGTCAGTGTGGGTAAAAAGATGTTCAGATTTCTGCTGAGCCCCTGAGCTAAGCTGTGAATCTCCTGTAGGTGACACCATGTTCTGTCCTCGCTGACAGAGCTGTTCTGTTATAAACAAACTGTGCTGCTGCCATGAACCATTGACAAATGGGACATAATAGTTCACCTTCCTTTGTAAACGATACACTATTATATGTACACAACAACAGCTGCTCTAAAGTGTTAGTGTTACTTACCTTCATTCTAGGGATGCACGATATTATCGGACCGATATCAGAATCGGCCGATAATGGCTTTAAATGTAAATATCGGCATCGGCCCGATATGAAAAATTATGCCGATATGTCTTGTCGATATGAGAAAACGTTAACTCACATGTGCTCAGGATGTGCTAGTGATTAGATCAGGTCAGCAGTGTGGCTCATTCTTGAAGCAAAGTTTTGCCTGAATGGTGATTGGATTACTGTTTTGGATCGCTGCATTTAAACTGAGAATGCAGAATGAGGCGTTAGGTGTGTGATAGAGTAAACAGTAATAGCATGTGCAGTGGCAGCAGCGACAGCCTCCCCCCAGATTCTAATGCCCATTCGGTAAGGAGTTTTAATCTGTAGCGGGCGCTGTTGGCCTACTTCTAATAAAATGAAAGTAAAATACACAAATAACATTTAGACTGTGTTTCTGATTAAATAAAGCAGTAAATGATGTCACAAAATCATGAGTATGTTTTGATTTAAAGGTCAGAAGCTATAGCTTACATAAATTTAAAAAAAAATCACAAACATGACACTTGTAAATTAAATAATTTTAAATATACTGATTTATTCATTAATGTGTAATATGTTATATTTTTAAACAAATTATGAGCTCTGAAAGACTTTCTGAATTTTTACAACTCTTTTGCTTTAGACCATCTACAAATGTTAAATCTTAAAATAAAATGCTATTTTTATTCATCAAAGAATCCTGAAAAAATATGATTTTTTCCCCCAGAAAAATATTAAGCAGCTCTGAAACAAATGTATAATAATAAATGCTTCTTGAGTAGCAAATCAGTATATTAGAATGATTTCTGAAGGATTATGTGACACTGAAGACTAGAGTAATGATTGCAGAAAATTCAGCTTTGCCATGACTGGAATAAATTACATATTTTGATCAAATGAATGCAGCCTTGGTGAGCATAAGAGACATTTGAACGGTAATGTACAGAAAACCACATGCATAAATTTAACATGCTGAAAAAAATCCAGTTTTTTTAAATCATTATCTTAAAAAAAATGAATACATGTGTCAACATAAAAAAAAAGAAAAATATTAAGTCTTACAATTTAATATCAGTCAAATTATTCAAAGTCTAATAACATGACATTTTAAAAGACTTCTTCAATTAACTGATTCATAAGGTCAAAGTCAAACTTCATTTCCACCCCCCAAAAATGTCATGCTTCAATTTGTGATTTTTGTAAATTAAAATGAGCTTTCAACAATTCAAAAATGTAAAACTTGTTAACTAGGGATGCACGATATTATCGGACTGATATCGGAATCGGCTGATAATGGCTTTAAATGTAAATATTGGCATCTGCTGATATGAAAAATTATGCCGATATGTCTTGCCGATAAGAGGAATATGTTAACTCACATGTGCTCAGGGTGTGCTAGCGATTAGATCAAGTCAGCATTGTGGCTCATTCTTTAAGCAATGTTTTGTCTGGAATGATGATTAGATTCACTCTTTTGGATCGCTACATTTAATCTGTGAAAGCAGGCACAGAATGACGTGTTTGGTGTATGATAGAGTAAACAGTAATAGCACGTGCAGCCGCAGCCACCCCCAGGTCCTAATGCCCATTCGGTAAGGAGTTTTAATCTGTAGGGGGCGCCTTTGGCCTACTTCTAATTAAATTAAAAGCAAAATAGCCTACACAAGTAACATTTAGACTGTTTCTGATAAAATAAAGCAGTAATTGATGTCATAAAATAATGAGTATGTTTTGATTTAAAGGTCAGAAGCTATAACTTACATTTAAAAAAAATCACAAACATGACACTTGTAAATTAAATAATTTTAAATATACTGATTTATTCATTAATGTGTAATATGTTATATTTTTAAACAAATTATGAGCTCTGAAAGACTTTCTGAATTTTTACAACTCTTTTGCTTTAGACCATCTACAAATGTTAAATCTTAAAATAAAATGCTAAGGTTACCACTGCATCTTTCTGAAAAACAATGCAGCAATTTATATCGTTTATTTATAGTTATTTTCAAAGCTTCAATGTACAGGTGTATCTCTATAAATTAGAATGTCGTGGAAAAAATCATTTATTTCAGTAATTCAACTCAAATTGTGAAACTCGTGTAATTAGAATATGGTGACATGCCAATCAGCTAATCAACTCAAAAAACCTGCAAAGGTTTCCTGAGCCTTCAAAATGGTCTCTCAGTTTGGTTCACTAGGCTACACAATCATGGGGAAGACTGCTGATCTGACAGTTGTCCAGAAGACAATCATTGACACCCTTCACAAGGAGGGTA
>NW_015506644.1:190103-217811 GCF_001515645.1 Sinocyclocheilus grahami | reverse complement strand
CCACAGACAACGTCAGAGGCGTCTTACCTGGGCTAAGGAGAAGAAGAACTGGACTGTTGCCCAGTGGTCCAAAGTCCTCTTTTCAGATGAGAGCAAGTTTTGTATTTCATTTGGAAACCGAGGTCCTAGAGTCTGGAGGAAGGGTGGAGAAGCACCTGTTTACCAAGACATTTGGGAGCACTTCATGCTTCCTTCTGCTGACCAGCTTTTTGAATATGCTGATTTCATTTTCCCGCAGGATTTGGCACCTGCCCACACTGCCAAAAGCACCAAAAGTTGGTTAAATGACAATGGTGTTGGTGTGCTTGACTGGCCAGCAAACTCACCAGACCTGAACCCCATAGAGAATCTATGGGGTATTGTCAAGAGGAAAATGAGAAACGAGACCAAAAAATGCAGATGAGCTGAAGGCCACTGTCAAAGAAACCTGGGCTTCCATACCACCTCAGCAGTGACACAAACTGATCACCTCCATGCCACGCCGAATTGAGGCAGTAATTAAAGCCAAAGGAGCCTCTATCAAGTATTGAGTACATGTACAGTAAATTAACATACTTTCCAGAAGGCCAACAATTCACAAAAAAAAATGTTTTATTGGTCTTATGAAGTATTCTAATTTGTTGAGATAGTGAATTGGTGGGTTTTTGTTAAATGTGAGCCAAAATCACAATTAAAAGAACCTAAGACTTAAACTACTTCAGTCTGTGTACATTGAATTTATTTAATACACGAGTTTCACAATTTGAGTTGAATTACTGAAATAAATGAACTTTTCCACGACATTCTAATTTACTGAGATGCACCTGTACTGTCATTATAAAAGAACTTCATTATTGTTTATTTAATTCTAACAAATAAGTTATTGTTAAAAACTAACCAAAAGTAAAAAATAATTTGCGTATAATTTCCACACAGGAGATACTTGGTGTTTACAAACAAAAGGAAATATATCGCCATCGGCTATCGGCCAAAATGAGCTGAAAAATATCGGCATATCGGCAAAAATCCAATATCGTGCATCCCTAATTCTGAACCCTTGACTTTCTTCCATCGTTTTTTTTTTATGCAATTGTAATAAATTGGGATGGAAGCTTTCAAGCTTCAATAAGAATGCAAAGGTACCATATCCCTGATAGCACACGGACATCACAGAGATGTCTATTTGACTTCTGCATTTACATCTGCAAGACCTATTTTTTAGAATGTTTGCACATCTGCAATACGTCTTTAGGACGTTTCCTATTAGATGTCAAATAACATCTTTAAGATGTTTATGATTTAGAATGTATGTAAAACTGACATCTTAAAGACATCTATCAGATGTTTGCACACAGCAGATGCTTTCCAGATGAAGCAATCTTTAACAGACATCTTGCAGACTATCTGGGATCAAAGTCACCCATATGACTTTTAACTACTGCGACTGAATCATGAGTTGAACTCGAGAACTGGATCACTGGATTCATAAACGAATCATCCAGACTACTTTTTTAAACCAGACAAAACTGTTAGTTGACGAATTAAAACAGGCCAATGTCTACATTTTCAGTGAATAATGACTTGGGTGCCATTTTTGCAATTAAAAACACAGGACGCAGTGTATTGGAGTAGAGGAAAAATGCAAGATCTATTTTTAAATTTTAAACTCCAACTTGAGCACCATGTTTTTAGAATGCTATCATGCGCTAAAATGCAGTCGATGAGAAGCGTGATTGACAAGAAGCCCATCAAGTCTGTGTAGCGCATGTTTACATAGAAACATTTTTAAATAAATAGAGAAGCAGCATAGTGGAATGCAAAGTTCATTCTGTTTCTTACAAAAAGCTAGACTTTAGAAGACTTGCAATATAGTTTATTATACTTTGGTTCTTTTTTGTTATTTTGCAGCTTCCTAGCAAACAAAATGTTGCTGCAAAATAACAAATACGATTTGCTAATGTTCTCATTAAGTTACGAAAACGTTAGGCCTATTTGTGAATGTTCTCTGAACAATGAAAAAAATGTTTTTTTTAACAATGGAGCATTCCATTTGATCATTTTGCTAATATTATGGGAACGCTACCTTTGATTATTCTCTGAACGTTCTTAAGAAATATAATTTTTAAAAAAAGTTAGACAAGATTTTTCAGGAAAAATAAACGTTCCATGAACAATGTATAAATAACGTTTATGTGATAAAGTTTACATTCTATTAACATTGCTGAAAGAACAATAGCCAAAGTTCTGAGAATGTCCCAGGTAGCTGGGTGTCATCCCCAGGCCTCATACACTATATTGAAAATAGAGGCCAGAATATTCTTAAAAATTATAATAATAATAAAAATAAAAATCTTGTGTTCCATTGACAAAAGAAAGCCAAAAAGGTTTGGAACATCTTGAGAGATTAAAGGGTTAGTTCACCCAAAAATGAAAATTAGCCCATAAATTACTCACCCTCAAGTCATCCTAGGTGTATATGACTTTCTTCTTTCAGACGAATCCAGTCGGAGTTATATTAAAAATGGTCTTTGATCTTTCAAGCTGTTTAATGCCACCCAGCAGGTCTTGCATGCACCAGTCCAAAAGGAGTTAAATAAAAAGCGCCCTTCCATAAAAAAAAAAAAAAGTGTCTCACATGGCTCAGGGTGGGTGAACAAAGGCCTACTGTAGCAAACCGATGCATTTTTGTAAGAAATATATCCATAATTAAAACGTAATAATCACTTTAATGTAGCTTGCGCCAACAGTTGTACACGGAAGCAGCTCCAGGCGGATGACGTATGAGTTTAGCGTTGCGCATGCACTGGTGAGTCTGGTGAAAACCAAAGTTTGTTAACAGGAGCAAAGGAAGCAACGTTTCCTTACTTTAGCAAAAGAAAACCAGTCTCCTCTTAGCTTATATATAAATAAAATCCTCGTTTTGTACTTCTAATAAGTGACCGGTGTTTTGTTTTGATCTCTCCCCTGCGCTTCCGCGTTTGTCACTTCTGAGCGGCGCATGCGCAACACTGACCTCTTACGTCATCCACCCAGAGCTGCTTCTGTGTACAGTTGTTGGCACAAGCTACATTAAAGTAATTATTAAGTTTTGAATATGGATATTTTTCTTACAAAAATGCATCGATTTGCTACAGGAGGCCTTTGTTCACCCCCCGGAGCTGTGTGAGACACTTTTTTTATGGATGGGCGCTTTTCATTTAACTTCTTTTGGACTGATGCATGCAACACCCGCTGAGTGGCATTGAACAGCTTGAAAGATCAAAGATAATTTTTAACATAACTCCGACAGGATTCGTCTGAAAGAAGAAAGTCATATACACCTAGGATGACTTGAGGGTAATTTATGGGCAAATTTTTTTATTTTTTATTTTAATGACAGAATTTTCCATTTCGAGTGAACTATCCATTTAAAACTGCAGGAGATGTAGGTTTCCTTCAAGGTTAGTCTATCCTGAACTTCACAGCTGGAATATGCCCCAATGCAACAAACCTTGGACTAAAGAGCAAAATTGTCAAACCGACACATAATAGGAAGTGATTAAAGGAAAAAAAATTGTAATATATGGAGATCGGTTGGCGATATGTTTAATATATGGAGAACCATGGAGTCTGTTGACATTTGGGTCATAATTACGCTATGCTAATTAAATCTGCCGAGTATCAGAGAGCCGTTTAATAATTCAAACCCAGTGCAACCTCTAATACCAATGCCAATTTCCCAAAGTAAAGAGGGTGGAATGATCATACTTGTCTCTTCTAAATATTTAATTCTCCTTGGGAAATCATTTTGACCTACAAAGACTAAGGAAGGGCAAGACAATGCTACTATTTCTGTACTTACAGTGGAGAAACTGCTCTGAATCAGACTGGGCATGTGGAAATGCGATCTGTCACAGTACAACTGATGACTCCTATTTAGCACTGCATGACGTCTCACTATAACTGTCCACAATTGTGTACAATTATAATAGCTGTTGAAGAAAAACATCAGTTATCCAGTCAAACAATTCTAGTAGTTTTTTGTCCCTTGTTGATCTCTGAACTGACCTGTATTAGGCCTACAGCTTGTTCTCTGGCAGTCTTTTCTTAAAGCAGAGAGAAACAGCAGTTCTTTTCTCCAGGCATTAATAGTATTAAAGGCTACGTGGTGAGTTACAGGTGGCCTTGCAACAACATAATGAGCAGAGTGGGCTTGGATTGTTCAAGGGAGCTTTGGCATCCAGAATATTCACAACACAATAACAAGATCCCAAAGTTTTAGGAAAAAGCCTGAGCTTTGGAGCAGGCTTGTTAAGTTCAATTAGCACATTTAAAAGCACATTTTTTTATTCAGAAATTTAAATTAGCAAATGTTCCAATATGGTTTGGAGCAGAACTACTGTGGTGGCCATCGATTTTGGCAGTCTTGCACTTTAAGTGGCTAATTATTTTTGCAAAAAATGTTGAAATTTATAAAATATATAGTCTTCAGCCAATATTTCAATGTAAAAAAATAAAATAAAAACTTCACTTTTTAATTTAGAAGGCTTTTAAACCAGTAAATAAAAGAAAATGCCATAATATAGGGTGCATATTAGGGGCCACTTCAGTACATAGCTTAATACAAGTAATAAATTGAACTCTAATCTGAATTAAAATTAAAGAAAGAAAATTCAAAATCAAGAAATCATTTTCCCCCACAATAATTGTTTTACTGAGGAAAATGCAGTTCTTGAAACTTCTGGAATCACATAATGAATCATGGTTAATTTAATATATCAATATTCCCTGCAGCTTCTGTTAATAAAGTATGAAAACAGGCAGCTTTGTCATAATTATAGCAAAAATGCCAGCAATCATTTGCCTATAGACACATTTTCAGTTACTTTTCTATGTTCGATTTTGTGCGCTATGAAATTTTTTTGTGCGCTATGAAATTTGGTGGAAACAGCCTTATCTCACTGTACTCACATTGCAAAATCCAAAATATTAAGATTTTGATGCCAAGCAGCCAATCCTAGAGGCAACACAACTGCAAAAACGTTGAATCTCCTTTATGTTCAACTATAGGAATGCTATTGTGCTCTGTAAAAGCTTTCTTTCTATATAAAAGATCGCATGCTTAACAAAAAAGAAACACTCCCAGAGGGATTCTAGCACAGCACTGTTACTATATTTATACCAGTTCACAAAAAGGGTGCAAGCTGCAACTTTTGTACCTTGCATCTTAGCTCAAATCGGTGCCAGTTGATTGTCCTTTCTCCTCCAGACTTCCAACAAACAATCACACAATCAGTCGCATGATGAAAGGCTGAATACTGTAAGCACCTCTTCTCCATTGTATTACATGCAACTTAACACAGGGTCCAATCTGTTGCCCAAACACCCTGCTTTCTGAGATAGATTATGGGGACAAGAAAATGGCACACTGATATCCAGGTTGGATATGCAAAAACAAAAGTGGATAAGTATGAGAAAATATAGAATAAGACAACAGGATGAGAAAGTTACAGATTATCACTGCAAATAAAGTCAAAGATTACATCGTTTTCATGTTTTACTACCAGGGTGTATTTTTATACCAAGTCAAGTGTTTTTCTACACCCTGGAAAGAGTGCATCAGAGAAAAAGAGCTAAGTGAGATACAGAGGACAGTACAGGAAGAGGAAGAGACAGCAGAGAGGCAGAGGTGAATGCAGAGCGAGAAGAGTTTATTCAGCATGCTACAGAATAAAAGCACTACACCACACAGGGACCATCAAGCAAGAGCTTGGTAGAAAAAAGAACTTTTAATTGTGCCGCTTCTATACTGAACTTTACATTCCTAAAGATGTAAAAACTTAATTCATGTAGAAAATGTACAGAACACCCCCCTTCCCCTTGTTTCCCAGGCCGAGACCACAAAAATGTCAATTTTCAGTAGAATCAGTAAGCGATTCTTGTACAACCACGAACAAGGACAATTAATGATCATTTATATGAGTGATGCCTGTTGGAAAGTCTGATTTTTTTTTTTTTTTTTTTTTTCCTCCGTTGATACAAATATTGCAGAGGTTGAATAAAACATTTTGTACAATGCAGAATAAAGTAAGACTAAAGGCACATTTACTTTGGTCCCAACAGTCCCTACATTAATGTGACATCACAACATCAAACATGGTCAATCTGACACATGCAACTGCCGAGATCCATCAGCACATGCTCTGATTTTCATCTAAAAAAAAAAATTGGTAACAGAATTCTCTGAAGCAAAAGTGAGTGAAAAATATCCAAGCAGGTACTATACGTCACAGATTGTGCTCACCACTGTCAGAGTTTTGTTTACCACAGGTTTCAATTACAAAAAGTACCTTGGGTGCCTGATCAAAGAAGAAAAATAAAACACTACAGCCCGAAATTAAAACAAATTCACGAGATAATTTACAACTTGGAGTATGTTTCATCAAATCCAGTTACTTGTGTTCAGATTCAATTCAATAGATCATAAAAATGAGCTTCTGCCTCTGAATCAAAGCAAGCCGACTAGCTTTCAAAGCTTGAATTGAATTGGTTTTGAACAATGACAAGGTGAGGCCACATTGGGCAAGAGCAAAACCTATCACTTTCAAAAACCATCAAAACAACAAAGCAAGGTGACTGTAAAGGTTACGTTTTCTGTATCATCACACATAATGTGCCTAAGCCTCTATAATGTGTAACAACGAGAGCAAAGGGATGATGCTATTTTGCTAAGTAAGGCACATTTTTGTCAATCCATCCTAAAACAGAATAACAGCTGGCCATACACAAACAATAGAAGGAGCAGATACAGAGCGAGTGTTCCTTTAAGGGCCATTCTCATTGAAGTTCTTGATATGGTGTTAAGGAATGACTGGTAAAAATTAATTCGACTTGAGGCTCCTGGGAGAGAGAAAGGAAAGGTGACATAGCACCAGGGCATCCTCAGATGGTGGACTTTGAGAAGGACACTCTCAGGCGGTGGCCACGGCCCATGTCATAATTGTGAAGGTCGATGAGTGTCTGAATCGCCTCCTCCACTGTGGACATCTGCAGCAGAGCCATTTTGCGATCTCTAGAAAGTAAAAGAAAACAAACATGACGGTCAAAGCGACAACCTTGAATGTACATAAAAATGACTAAGAAATTGAATGCAGTGGCACATTTTTGTCAATCCATCCTAAAACAGAGTAACAGCTGGCCATACACAAACAATAGAAGGAGCAGATACAGAGCGAGTGTTCCTTTAAGGGCCATTCTCATTGAAGTTCTTGATATGGTGTTAAGGAATGACTGGTAAAAATTAATTCGACTTGAGGCTCCTGGGAGAGAGAAAGGAAAGGTGACATAGCACCAGGGCATCCTCAGATGGTGGACTTTGAGAAGGACACTCTCAGGCGGTGGCCACGGCCCATGTCGTAGTTGTGAAGGTCAATGAGTGCCTGAATCGCCTCCTCCGCCGTGGACATCTGCAGCAGAGCCATTTTGCGATCTCTAGAAATAATAATGATTTAAAAAAATAAGTGATGGTCAAACCGAGGATCGTGAATGTAGACAAAAATGACTAAGAAATGGAATGCAGTGGGTTCTTACTGGAAAAACTTGAACGCTTTCACTGTACCGCCAGAGTTTGAGAAGAGCAGTCGTAAATCCTCCTCGGTCACATTCTCACTGGAGGGGAAACAAGCAGTTATTAGCATTTCCTCAGAGTAAATGGTAAAATGCTATCATGATGCATGAACCAATAAAAAAGGAAAACTAATTTTCCTTGGTAGTCGCATTTTAATCTCAGACTTGAACTGAAAGCCACTGCAAGGGAAAAAACTGACAATTAATTTATTTCACTGTACCGCCAGAGTTTGAGAAGAGCAGTCGTAAATCCTCCTCGGTCACATTCTCACTGGAGGGGAAACAAGCAGTTATTAGCATTTCCTCAGAGTAAATGGTAAAATGCTATCATGATGCATGAACCAATAAAAAAGGAAAACTAATTTTCCTTGGTAGTCACATTTTAATCTCAGACTTGAACTGAAAGCCACTGCAAGGGAAAAAACTGACAATTAATTTTAAAAGATGGTCAGCACTTGGTCCAAGATTTATGATTCCAGAATAATACACATGTATTAATAAAATGGCAAAACCTAGAGAAAAATCACCACTAGCATTCATTAGGACTGTACAAATCTGCACAGCTGCACAATTATACACAAATCTGATGTTCTCCTGCATGCTCACGGTATGTTGGAGAGATGGAGTGTAGCTGAAGGGGGGAAGATGTTCTGGAAGTTCTTAGACCCAGGCTTCTTGAAGCGATGCAGAGGAGAACTTGTGAAGTCCTTGGTCAGGCCCTGATCATCTAAACCCTCTCTGGGCAGCTGTACTGTCTGGTGCTTGGAGAGGGTCACACGGATGATCTTGCCATACATCTTCTGCCCGTTCAGATGGCTCATGGCTAGATAACGAAGACAAAGACAGCTCTTTGTTTGTCTTAATGCAATATAAAAACAATACATGTTAATCGCGAAAAGAACAGCGTGTCAGCTTACCTAACTGGGCTTGGTTTCCATCAGACATCTGGATTAGAGCACTGTCCTTCTTATTGTAAAGGATCTTCACACGCTGCACGTCACCGTAGACACCTTCGGTTAGGCGAGAGGCAGATGGAAGAGGGAGGGAAGGAGGAGGAGGAGGAGGAGAAGAGGAGTGAACCAGGAAGGACAAGTTAGTGCTTCAGAAGCTCCGGTTCTGACATGAAAGGTGAAGATGATGGTACAAATCTTCCAAATTATCTACACCAAAGAGTCCAAAACAGTGCTTCTAACAGACACAACTTATTTTGATACGCCCTCCAAAAACAAGCTCATGTGATATGGCAAAGTAAAAAAACAAAAACCTACATGCAAAACAATCAACCATGCATTAATATAAGCTGTACATGAAGAGAGACAGATAGAGCAAGATAGAGACAGAGGCTTCGAAAGCCAAGGAAAAACAAATTAATGAAAGAAAAAAAAAACTATTTAATTTGAAACTTGGCATAATAGAACTAAACAAATTCAACTGGAAAACTAAGAAACTGTTGTTACACTAGTGCCAGATTATTAGCTAACCCTTAAATGATAAATGAAAGATTAAAAAAAACAAAAACAAAAAAAACAACTGAAATGAAATTAACAAGAGATAAACAAAAAAGAGGTAGATTGCTAACGATAACATACCGAAGAGGGTAAACAGACTTTGGGGCGTAACCATCTTTAGAAGGAGAGAAGAGCAAGCAGCGTAAGACAGGAAGAGAGAAGAGTCGAGGTAGAGCGGAGATGAACAGATCATCCATAACGGAGGGTGGTTTCCCGTAGAATGGTGAGGTGGTCATGGAGCATGGATCAAGGCAGTTAATTGGGGCAAGTCGGTCCGAGGAGGAACATTTGTTTTGGTTTAGGCACAAAGCATGAATGGGTGGAGGGCGGGGAGACAGGATTGCAGGAGAGAAAGAGCCAACCAATCACAGAGGAGTCAGGAGAGGAGAGAAGAGGAGAGAAGAGGGAAGAGGAAGGGTTGGAAACAGTGTGGGATAAAAGAAAAAGAAAAGAAAAAGAGTTGGAAGGGGGGACAAAAATAATATACAGGTCAGTACATAGGAAATGCAGGAGTTTGGTCAGAAAATGGCAGGGTTGTCTTTTTTTTTTTGCTTCTCCCGACTATGTTTAACTGTGCCAAACGTAGTCACCCGAGACCGAACGTGGGCAGGGCACATTTACTCAGACTAACTGCAGCACAGAAACACTGTGAGGAGGACAAAGCATGCAGAGCGCGTGGAAGGCTTTGGTATGAGAAAGCATTTAGGAAGAAAAAACAAACAAATAAAAGATCAGCCTATAGCTGTAAAGGGGCGGGGCCATGCAGCGGGTAGGTATGAAAACCACCTTGCAGAGTTATGGCATCAATAGAGAGCACGTCATGTCGACATGTAGAAAACTCCACAAACCCACAAGTGTTTGGGAAAACAAAAACCATGATGGGGAATTACTGGGACACTTCAAAAAGACAGAGAAATCAAAGTGAGAAAGAGTGTGAGAGAAATGAGAGGCGGGTGGGGCTACCATGTTTCATACCAACTTTGAATAGCTTAGAGAGAGGCAGTGGAGCATCAGGAGAGGAAGAGAGAGATACAGCTTACAGAGAAAAGACAGTTAGATATTACTTCCAGACAGATTGCTCGTGAAAAGGTGTGAGGGAGAGAGAGAGAGCCAGAGAGAGGGGAGAGGGGGAGAGATAAAGAGAGAGGAGAGACAGTGATCAAAATTTGCACAGAGGAGAGACTGCAGAAAGACCCTCCATTTTGACGAAAACCTTACTGAGAATGCTTTCAGTATATTTCTGCAAGTATAAATGTCACAATAGAGAACAAAGAGCTACAGGTTTTAATTCATTACTAGTCACTATCAATTCACTGTCAACTGCAAATATACTGAAATAACATTGAACATGATATATGAAATACACTGAGGATGGAAATGAGACACAGGTCAATCTGAACTCATGTCAAGACAAGTCACCTGCTCATTGTTCATTTTGTGTGACTGAATACATCTAATGCACATTAGAAAAGTGACTGAAATAACTTTGAAATCAGCTTTAAAGTGGAAGTCAGTCAAGTTGAAATTTTTTAGTAAACTGATTTCCACTTTGATTAAAAAAATTATAACAAACATGATTAATGTAACAATTTCAAAGCTTTTGCTGCAAGGGTGCCGCCATCTTGCACAGTGTGACGTCACGGAGTTGGTTTGCTTTGTTGAAGAGTGAAATGATATAAGCATTTCCTTACTTTTTGAACACACAAATGTTTATTTTAATTGGATGAATATCAAACTGTCTAAATTAGTGTTGGGTGATATGGTCATTTATCAAGTCATTTATGGATCGACGATACACAATATTATCGTGCATGGGTGGGTGGGGCAAGAGAGACTCTCTGTTCTTGTCACAGGCTATTTTATAACCATTTGGTGTTTTAAAGTGAAAAAAAGTGAAGTGACGTGTTGCCAAGTATGGTGACCCATACTCAGAATCTGTGCTCTGCATTTAACCCATCCAAGTGCACACACACACACAGCAGTGAACACACAACCGGAGCAGTGGCAGGCAATGCTGCGGTGCCCGGGGAGCAGTTGGGGGTTCTGTGCCTTGCTCAAGGGTCTCACCTCAGTCGTGGTATTGAGGGTGGAAGAGAGCACTGGTTATTCACTCCCCCCAACTACAATCCCTGCAGGCCCAAAACTCGAACCCGCAACCTTTGGGTTACAAGTCAGACTCTCTATCCATTAGGTCACGACTGCCCACAATTAAATACAAAACCGCAAAACCAAAACAAAATAAATGCACGAGAGTGAGCCTATGGAAGCACCAATAATCGAAATAATATACTTTCAAACATACTGATAAACTAACATGTTATATATAAAAATACTGTATTGAAAATATTTATTCATATATATTCAGATAAAACTGTCATACATCACTGGACCGCGCATCCTGTGACAAGTTTGCCGCATCGGCGCACAGAAGCTATCCGTCTAAAAGGTCTGCAAAATCAGTCAACAGTGAAAATCAATAGTAGATTTCTTTTAAAGACCAACAGTTTAACACTAAATATTGGACATAAACGAACACGTTAAATATAAAGGTATTTAAAACAGGTAAGTTCATATATTTACAGTAAAGTTCAATGAAACGGATACATCAGTCATACAGCGCTCCGGACCACGCACCCCATGACGAGCCCGACGCACCACCACAGAAACAAGAATGAGATGCGTTCTAACATAACAGTGGCATTTAACTCAAGTTAGTGGGGGCTCAGTTAAATTATTGCACATATATAGGCTGTTCAGATTACTTTTGAAAGTGCAATGAAATACCTTATATCAGCAGACAATGTACGTGGGCAGAGCCAGCCGTCGCCATCTTGGCAGTGCGTCACTCCCGGATAATCGAAAATGGGCAAAAAGGCGGGAACTGGTTGCTGAAACCATGCCCACCTAGCTCGATGGTGGTGACGGCAGCGGCAATCCACCTGTCACTCAAGTGGCCACACCCTTAATTATGCAGAACTTTAAGGCTTAATATAATTTAAATCCACCCCCCTCACAGTTGTCATGAAGGGCAAAATTTGCTGTATAACAACCCTCTACACTGCGAGTAAATCACTCGCATATGCTACTAAATCTTACTATGGGCGACTAAATAACGTCTTAACATTAGCCATTGGCTAATAAATTCTTAGATTTTGATGTGTGAGAGGCGTTCAACACAGATTTTCACTCGATAAACACGCTGACTGAGCGCTTGAGAGTTTCGCTCTCCGTCAAGCGATCTGTACTATTTGGATGCGCTCAATGGATCATGTCATGTACTCAATGGATGCGCAGTATGTAGCACGCAGCGCACCTGTATTTGACGCACCGTAAACTAGTGTGAAGGCGCACGACTCGCCGTCGCTTTACTGATAGCGCTGTGTTTCTCACACATGCAAAGAGAGAGAGCGAGAGTCTTGCATACCACGCTGAATCGACACGCTACATGTAAACCATATTCTTTGTTGTATTTTCCTGTCAAAATAACAGAGTTCATTTAGAATTATTCAGCTTTTAAGAACAAGCAGAAGGTTACCAAGTTTTAGTTCTAATCACTAGTTCTATCATTAAATAGTGCTTAATTATCATAATATAATGCTTGATTGGCCGAAGAGTGCACATTCAGTTATTTAAGAAGCTGTTCCATTTTACAAAGATAAGCTGATTGGGTGGAATCGTGTGTGTGTGTGTGTGAGTGTGTGTGCGCGTGTAAAATAGTTTATCAGTCTGGAGAGTAAACAAAAAAAATTACTAGCCAATGGTGATTATATTGCCAAGGTGTGCGTAGAGGGTTGTATAAACCAAAATAATTTTTTGAACCAGGCTGTAAACATGTTTATTTTCTGCTGTAAAGTTGGGCATTTCGTTAAATATAAAGGTATTTAAAACAGGTAAGTTCATATATTTACAGTAAAGTTCAATGAAACGGATACATCAGTCATACAGCGCTCCGGACCACGCACCCCATGACGAGCCCGACGCACCACCACAGAAACAAGAATGAGATGCGTTCTAACATAACAGTGGCATTTAACTCAAGTTAGTGGGGGCTCAGTTAAATTATTGCACATATATAGGCTGTTCAGATTACTTTTGAAAGTGCAATGAAATACCTTATATCAGCAGACAATGTACGTGGGCAGAGCCAGCCGTCGCCATCTTGGCAGTGCGTCACTCCCGGATAATCGAAAATGGGCAAAAAGGCGGGAACTGGTTGCTGAAACCATGCCCACCTAGCTCGATGGTGGTGACGGCAGCGGCAATCCACCTGTCACTCAAGTGGCCACACCCTTAATTATGCAGAACTTTAAGGCTTAATATAATTTAAATCCACCCCCCTCACAGTTGTCATGAAGGGCAAAATTTGCTGTATAACAACCCTCTACACTGCGAGTAAATCACTCGCATATGCTACTAAATCTTACTATGGGCGACTAAATAACGTCTTAACATTAGCCATTGGCTAATAAATTCTTAGATTTTGATGTGTGAGAGGCGTTCAACACAGATTTTCACTCGATAAACACGCTGACTGAGCGCTTGAGAGTTTCGCTCTCCGTCAAGCGATCTGTACTATTTGGATGCGCTCAATGGATCATGTCATGTACTCAATGGATGCGCAGTATGTAGCACGCAGCGCACCTGTATTTGACGCACCGTAAACTAGTGTGAAGGCGCACGACTCGCCGTCGCTTTACTGATAGCGCTGTGTTTCTCACACATGCAAAGAGAGAGAGCGAGAGTCTTGCATACCACGCTGAATCGACACGCTACATGTAAACCATATTCTTTGTTGTATTTTCCTGTCAAAATAACAGAGTTCATTTAGAATTATTCAGCTTTTAAGAACAAGCAGAAGGTTACCAAGTTTTAGTTCTAATCACTAGTTCTATCATTAAATAGTGCTTAATTATCATAATATAATGCTTGATTGGCCGAAGAGTGCACATTCAGTTATTTAAGAAGCTGTTCCATTTTACAAAGATAAGCTGATTGGGTGGAATCATGTGTGTGTGTGTGTGTGTGAGTGTGTGTGCGCGTGTAAAATAGTTTATCAGTCTGGAGAGTAAACAAAAAAAATTACTAGCCAATGGTGATTATATTGCCAAGGTGTGCGTAGAGGGTTGTATAAACCAAAATAATTTTTTGAACCAGGCTGTAAACATGTTTATTTTCTGCTGTAAAGTTGGGCATTTTAACATGGGGAGTCTATGGGATTGACTCCCTTTTGCAGCCAGCAAATGATCCCTTTAGCGGCCCGTTGATGAATTACAGTTTAAGTCACTTGTTGGCATCACGAGAGAGAGCGGGAGGTTGCCGCTTGGTTTTAAGTCTTCTCAGTTTAAACATTAAACTGTTTTAAGCCATTCAAGCATGAGACAGCACGAAAAAGATTTCAATGAGGTACTCACGCAGTGATAGATTGTCAAAAGTAAAGAAATGCTTATATTACTTCACTTGCCAATGGAGAAAACCAACCCTGTGATGTCACATGCTGTGGTATTGCAAGAAGTCGACACTCTTGCTCCAAAAGCAAAACAAACAAAAAAACATCCTTTTTCTATTAATTGGTTACATTAATCATGTTTTATATATATATATATATATATATACACACACACACACACACACACACACACAAACACACAGTATATAAATATATATATATTTTTTTTATTAAAGTGGAAATCAGTTTACAAAACTTGACTGACTGCTTCACTTCCACTTTAAAACATCCCTCCAAAGAGCAAAGTTAACATGGGAATGTGTTTACAGTGTTTTTGGAATGAAGGAAGCCCCGATGATGTATTTAGAAGGGCTGGGTATTGGCACAAATTATTTTTATATTTATTTTATTTTTTTGTCGTAGAGTGCACTGTGACAAACATACTCCCGGTTCACCCAAAAGTTAATATTCTGTCATAATTTACTCTCCCACATGTTGTTCTAATTTAGATTAAATTTAGGCTTTTATTCACATATAAACATTGATCATCACACATACATAAATCTCAGCAAATATGGCAAACACGGAAGCTCAACATGCCTGCTAGACAAGTGGGGACCAATGAGGTTTGCTTTGGCACATGAAGCAAGCAAGGTTGAGTATCTATGTGTAGGTACGCTGATCAAAGATTATATGTGGATAAAGGCCTGCAAACTTTTTAAAGGGTTTTAGGAACAATTGGGCACCATTCACTAAACAGATGAGGATCATACTTTGCCAAACTTTCAAGATGTTCTAAAGCAAAAACACACAGCCTTGTTGCCAAGACAAATGTAAACAATGTGTTCTAAAGTTGTCCCAAAACATAAAAAAAATGTTTGATATCCTTCAACTATTGGAAGGAATTATAATCTGAAGCTTAAAAAAAAAGAAAAAAAAAAGTTTGTGCCCATCATACACTATGTGGTTTCTGTGAAATCGACTGCCCAATAATGCACCTTGGTTCTGACTATCCATAACTATCATCGGATGAAGCGTCCAGACTATAAATTGGGAAGTGAAGTTGTGAAGTGTTTTCCAGCTTTAAAGCTATCTTGTCTCTTCAGAAGACTTCTTGTATTAAACAGCTCTGTTCATATGGATTACTTTTACGATATCTCAAAGACTTTTTTGACAAATTAAAGTTTTGGCTGCATGGACTTTCAATGGATGGACAAAAATGAAGAGAGAATATTAAAAATGTCTTCATTTGTGTGCCGAAGAAGAAAAAAAGTCTTACGGTCTTGACATTAGGGCGAGTAAATGATGACAGAATCTCCATTTCTGGGTGAACTATTTCTTTCATTTTCTCATTTATGTATTTTGGGCCCTTACAGGTTAATAAAGCAAATATAATGCAGCATTATGTTGCAAGATTTGGAATGACGTAGAAATGTAAATAATAAAATCATGTGATATTAAAAATGTTTTACTCGTGTGCTAAAAACAGGCATGCATTAAAATTATCTTGTGGTTTTAAGAATGATATTTGATCTTGCAATTGATGGTAAAGATTAATTTAAAAAAATATAAATTTTTACCCAGCTCTAGTATTTATTGAAAAAACATTTAACAATTCTGAAAAAGCTTATGACATCCCCAAGAATTCTTCTTTATTCTACTCTCACGACACAACAACATTTCAAGTATGTTAACGCTGCTCTGCTGCTAAATGTCATGAAGGTTATGTTAAGGCCCCTCAAACTCAAAAATGATCTTTAACAGATGAGGACTGAACATAAACAACCTGGGACATACAGTGTACTGGTGACCTGACTGACATAATGAAAAGACTGTGAACAGAGGGAGCAGGGATATGTTTGTGTGTGTGTGTGTGTGTGTTTTGTGGGGGTGTACGGACCTCTTCGTTGAGGTTGCTGACCAGGAGCACTCCGCCAGGTCCCGAATGTCCAGACAACGCCACCCTCCCAGCTGCTGCCGCCGCCGCCGCCGCTGCACTCAGAGGGCTGATGGCCCCTATAGAGAGAGAGAAGAGAAGCCGGACCATGTCAGTCCACACAGCCCAGAACAGCCAAAAGCTCAGCATCTCAGGTGGATCTGCCCTGTGGCCATGCATTCTATCTGTCTGCACCCACCACACCAAGCACATCCAGTTACGCAGCCAACAGCACAGACCTCGGGCAAACCCACATCCCAGAGTCAATATCTGCCGCTAGGCAGATCACTATCTGAAACGATTTCACACAGACTGGCGCTCTAGAGCAATATCCGAAAACAAAATTGCTTTTAGGGCCCTGTCTGCTTGCTGTAGTTAGTCGCTCAATAGGCCGCTCTGCTTTAGCTAAAGGGAACTTGTGTTTGGCAGTTTGGATTGCCAGTCTGTCTGAAATACAGGCCCCTAATTAGTGTGCGTGTCAATCTATTACATCAGGCCTAAAATGCCGAATGGAAGGGCTTATTGTTGCAGCTTCAGATTTATGCTTTGACAAATAGCGACACTGTTTATGAATCCTGCATGTCAAGTCAGGACAAATGGTTGGGGTGGTTTCAACATGAAAGCCCTGCCAATTCTGACAGCACTGGAAAAGTCCCTGTCCTTCAGAAGGAAGAGCGCATTCAAGTAGGGTTAGAAAATCAAAAGAAAAAAGGAAAGTAAATGGAAGAATAGGTACCTAGAGAAGATGGAAACCCTCCACCACTAGAGTAGGAAGTTACCATTCCAGAGGGAGTACCTAAGGAGAACGTGTACAGTCAAAGTCTTACGGGATCAAACACAGACTGGGGGCTGTGGAAGCGGCAAAAACGTAAAGCAACGTGTTTGAATGGCACATCAATTAGACCGGATTGCATTTCAGGCACCATTGACCCATTTTCCACTAAGAACTAGAAAACTCTCATGAATCATAATAGAGGGGAAGCATTCACACCTCTACTCTGTTCTGAAGCTATGCAGACAGGAGATGATGATGCATGTCAGAGAATGACAGGGAAGATGGGTCTTAAAGGTGTGATTGAGCAACGTTTGCATTTGAGGCACACATGAGTGTTTTCTAACTTACCGAGCAGGGAGGTGGAATCTTTGCTGAGAGTGGCGGCCACAGATGGGTCCACGGGTGGTTGACCATCTCCTGCGGGCAGCTCGGGCCGGGTATAATCCCGGCTTTTGTCGTTGTTGTATTTTACGTTCAGGTTGACCAGCTTGGAGAAGTCAATACGCAAAGTGCAGCAGGAGTTGTATATGTTCTGACCATCCAAGGACTTTAATGAAAGTTATCGAAAAAGAAAGACAGAGGATGAGAGCAAGACATTTGTTATTCTATGACATAGGTGAATAAGGATAAGAATAATTACAGCCAGTGCATAATGTAGGGCCCTGGCTCAAAGTAATAAAAACAGTCCTCTACAAGTAATGACAACTGCAGTCATTTCATCACATACATGAAAGAAAGGTACTAAACCAACATATGACTGGATCATAATTTGCCTTTGGCCATAACCATCACATTAAAAATCTCATAACAGTGCTTTGGCACATCATTACACATTTATGGAGTTTTGCGGTGGTTTCAATCTTCCTTTTCGTTCACTCACCAGTTTGGCCTGCTGGGCATTCACTGGGTCACTGAACTGCAGAAGAGCCTGGAACTGATTATTTTTGGTAAACGTGATTATCTTCATGACAGTCCCAAACTTGGAGAAGATCTAAGAGAGATCAATAAAAAGTCCTGTTAATTCAGAGGCACGAGTGTTTAAAAAAAATATTTGGCTTGCTTTTTTTGATGGATGCCTGCTGTGGCCAGTGACCTGTTGGAGGACGTCCAGGGTGACTGGGTAGAACATGTTGTCGATGATTATTCGCAGTACTGGGCTGGGAGCAGGCGTTAACACACTCTCGCCTGCGGCCGAGCTTGGAGAGCCACCCTCCTGGACCGCGGACACCGCCTGCAGCACGGCCTGAGCTCGCTTCAGATGGAAAGCAGGGCAACCGATTAGGACCAGAACTACGCTTATTACACACTTCTGTTGCTGATATCATTTTAGTTATGAAAATTTTAAACAAGAAGGGGTGTATTTTCTAACCTGGTTGAGCGCACTGTCAGTCTTGAGCTCTTTGTGGTTGGAGTACTGAATGAACACTGGGACATTACGCACTTGAGGTGTAACAGCTGTGTAGTAGTTCACCATAGTAACAGCTGCTTCCTCTGTTCCTAGCTCCAAAAATGCCTAATTGAGGAAAAGTGTTCAAAATGAAGAAACAGACTCTTTTTCCAAATGAATGAGCAAAAACTTTGTTCACCCAATTAGAGAAACAGCTTTAACAGACATTTTAAACATTAAATTGAATTTCAGAAGATCTATCTCCTTGCTATTACAACAGGAGCTTGGTTTAATGTCCCTCACATACCTGATTTTTGCCTTTAAGCATCAGGATATTAGTGACCTTTCCAAAGGGCAAACCCAGGGCGATGACCTCAGTCTCGGAAACCTCATTGGGGAGTTTCCGGATATGAATGACTCTGGATGGTGGGCTATCCATGCTGTCCTCCACCCTTAGTTTTTTACTGTCACTTCCATTAGCTGTCAAATAAATCAGAAATACACCTGGACTTCAAAACTTGTTTTTTATTTGGTTTTATCAGGTTTTTATGAGATTTAATTAAATAAATTGGACCAACATTTATATATATATATATATATATATATATATATATAAATTATATTACTAACTGGGGAAATTATATTATTATGATTGTATGAGCCACATTTGAAACTAATAAATGAAACTAATAAAATACTCTTTAAACACACACCTCTGACCTTATTACAGGAGTATTACTGTGCCACTGCATCTGAGTTTTGCTGTGTTGATAAATGTTTGCTGAGGAACTACATTGCTTAGCAGAAGAATAATTTGTTATCATTAAAGGGTTCGTTCACCCAAAAATGAAAATTAGCCCACAAATTACTCACCCTCAAGTCATCCTAGGTGTATATGACTTTCTTCTTTCAGATGAATCCAGTCGGAGTTATATAAAAAATTGTATTTGATCTTTCAAGCTGTTTAATGTCACTCAGCGGGTGTTGCATGCATCAGTCCAAAAGAAGATAAATAAAAAGCTCCCATCCATAAAAAAATTCATTTTTTTAAGAAAAATATCCATATTCAAAACGTTATAATCACTTTAATGTAGCTTGCGCCAATAGTCCTACACGGAAGCAGCTCCAGGCGGATGACTTATGAGGTCAGCTTTGCGCATGCGCCGCTCAGAAGTGACGCTTGCGGAAGCGCAGGGGAGAGATTAAAACAAAACACCGGTCACTTATTAAAAGTACAAAATGAGGATTTGTAAAGAAGAATGTCGGAGGATTTCGATATAAGCCAAGAGGAGACTGGTTTTCCTTTGCTAAGGAAACTTTGTTTCCTTTGCTCCTGTTAACAAATGTTGGATGGATCGGTTTGTGAAAGCGAAGAGAAAAGCCATAGATGAAGTCGACCAGACCCAGGCAGGTGCTGGTCATTTAATGCTAAAAAGCTAAATGCAGAAAATATGACGAGGCATATCTTGGTCTCGGCTTCACTCACTGTGTCTATACCGGACGCCGTGCCGCAACAGCTCTACACTGGACGCGACAAAGTGACTGTTGCATATCATTTTAACTTTGTGTCAGTACATCATAAATAGAACACGGCATCAGTTTAATGTTGGGTTTTGGTGTGTCGCGTGTAGACAGCGTCACTGATTATAATGGTTCTACTGTATTTTGCCGCTTGCGTCTGGTGTTGACACTGTGTTTAATGTAGTTGGTGAGGAGGAAAGCCTTTGTGTGTCCTATGCCTTAGCGGACAGCATGAAACCAACAAAAAAATGCTTTTTTTTATAGGTTTAAAGGGGGGCGCGACCAAAAAAGTTTGAGAACCACTGGTCTAAAGTTAACAGACAGTGTTTAGTGCAGTCCACATGTTTACATATGTTTATTACAGTGACTTTGAATGACCTAAAGTAGTGTGGTAAAGCAACAGATTTTTTTATATTTCTGCAATCTACTTTAGTTTGTGTGATTTGTTACTGACTTTCATATTAATGTTTACACCAGGCTTATTTGTCAGTGCTTTATGTTGTCATAATTATTACATGCTTACAAGGTTGGAAGTTCAACAAATCAGTCAATATACTACTGTGATTGTAGTTGTTAAATAAAAATGTCATTCATATCAATTCATGCATCACCCAATTTCATCGTAACATATAGGCCTGGCCTACAGAAAAGAACATTTATGTTTAATCTATTTAATAGTGTTGGTCATACTATACAATGATTTATAGCTTGTCTTTGTTGAATAATACAGAACATAAAGAGCTTTAAAAAATATTTGCTTATTAAATCGCAATCACAATATTGGTAAAAAAAAATTGCAATTAGATTATTTTCCAAAATCGTTCAGCCCTAACTCCGACTGGATTCGTCTGAAAGAAGAAAGTCATATACACCTAGGATGACTTGAGGGTGAGTAATTTGTGGGCTAATTTAAATTTTTGGGTGAACTAACCCTTTAAATCATTATATTTTTGATGCTGTTAGCATATTTTATGAAACCTTGCCAGGTATATGCAACAATTTTATAAAAGCAATAAGCCCCATAAAGCCCATGGTTTGTAGTGATTTAAGAGGGTTACGTCCCACATGTGGAATTGTTATTTCTGTGCCCCTGGGAGTATAGTCCCACATATGGGATTTAGAATGTTCAGTGATGTCACATAACTGCCAGATTCAAATGTGCTTCTGCGTTTCAGCTGGCGCTGAGCCAGAGACGGACGAACTCGGCGTTTGTCATATAATCACAACTATGCAGTGTTTTCAACCACATTATTTTTATTTTAGGTTTTAGACATTTAAAGGTTTAGTTCACCCAAAAATGAAAATTCTGTCATCAATTACTCACCCTCATGTCGTTCCACACTCCTAAGACCTTCGTTCATCTTCAGAACACAAATGAAGATATTTCTGATCAAATCCGATGGCTCAGAGAGGCCTCCATTGACAGCAACGCCACCCAAACTTTCAAGATCCACGAAGGTACTAAAGATGTCGTTAAAACAGTCGACGTGACTACAGTGGTTCTACAATAACTTTATGAAGCGACAAGAATACTTTTTGTGTGCAAAAACAAAACAAAAATAATGACTTTATTACCTTTATGGATCTTGAAAGTTTGGGTGGCATTGCTGTCAATGGAGGACTCTCTGAGCCATTGGATTTGATAAAAAATATCTTCATTTGTGTTCTGAAGATGAATGAAGGTCTTAGGGGTGTGGAACGACATGAGGGTGAGTAATTAATGACAGAATTTTCATTTTTGGGTGAACTAACCCTTTAAATACACATAAGTACTAGCAAAACAATACATTTATAGTTTGTAAAATACACACTGATGTCAACAGAAGCAGCAATATCAATCCGTTCAATTATAATTTGACAATATGTTTTATTCATATCGGATACACATTGTGTAGGTAACTATATTGGCCACTCTATTCTTCTCCCAGTTCAATGGCCACTTACTTTCATGTATTTCATGAGAAACGGATGAATTTACATGTTGTGAATCAGACAGATATGATTCTCTGAATTACAGCGCAAACTAACATGGCAGTGTCCATCGTGCATTATAAATCAACTAACAAGATCATTATAAAGGTTTGCAAACGACACATTCACTTACAAGTAGGGATGGAACGATTACCGGTTTCACGATAAAATGCCCTGACGGTTAGTATTATCGTTTAAAATTGAATTATCATCAAAACTTATCATCAAAACTTACGTATTTGATTATCGCGATTTTGAAAAATCACGGTAAATCCTGTCCAGCCAGCATCAGTCTGACGCAGAAGCAGCATGCAATGTTGTTGTTGTTTTTTTTGCACGAGACAAAATGGCGAAAGGCAATGACAGCGCTCGGGAGATTTTTCAGCCATCTAAAGCCTGGCTCACACTACAGGATTTTTAGCCCGATTTAGCCCCGATTTCCCCCTCCCGAGAATTGGAGCAAAAATCTTGTCGAGCCCCTCGATCGGTCCCTATGTTCGGCGCGGATTATCTGGTAATGTGAGGCGTTCACAGATCGAATCTTGCACCTCCCGATCTGACCACTTAAAATTAAGTATAAAGAAGAGAAGAATGCGGCCCTAGGCAGCTGCCTACACAGGATCCGCCACTGCCAGATGCCGTTAGACATTTACTAAAAACAAGCCTATCGCAAGATATCTGGTAGGGGGGGGCACCTGGGGTGGCCAGCCAGATTTCAGGGGGGGCCGGTGCCACCCCTGGCCACCACATAGACATGCCCTGGTCACGAGGCGATCACGTGAGGCGCTCGCTCTGGCATGATCATCTTAATAATATCTTGTAGTGTGTGATGCGCCATGATGTTCAAATCTTGTAGTGTGTGCATGTTTAAGATTTGAGAGAAGATAATCTGCAAAGATTCTCCTTATGTGTGTGCTGCAACCAGATTTCATAATCGGTTAGGATTTTAAAACTCCTGTAGTGTGAGCCAGGCTTAAGAGGACCAAATCGGTGGTCTTTTGTGAATGATAGTTCTCAAATGTGTGGCGTTTCTGTGGAATTTTCATTATTTGTATTCCTTGTGAACTTAGTTTTTGGTTATCAATTACACACAGACACAGACACACACACAAATCTATAATGATGCATCTTTAAAACCCAGTTTACAATTGTCTTCCCTCCTCTTACCAGTGACTGAAGAATTTGGACTGTTGTACAGACTGCCAGACAGCAATTCATCTGAGCTTCTCTAGAAAGACACAGATGTACACTGCAAATTCAGTAAATCGTTCAAATAATTAAAATGATGTATAAGTCATAACTTTACATTATTCCATTGTTCACAATATCCCAAGATAATGTGGACCTGTGGAGGCGGTTACTCTCTCAGATTTGTTGCATATGTTTTGATACAATATCTTAAAATTAAGTGAAGACAAGAAAAGAAAAGAAAAACACTTACCTTCACACCAACTGCAACATCACTTGCAATGCTGAAGGGAGAAAACAGAACAATGCCGATGAATTCTGGGCTGTATGTTCTGTTACACTTTCGAAATCACATACACATCCATGCCACACCACATGTCATCAGTGCACTAATTTCTCAATTACAAATATTAATTGTTCAACAATACGGACAGTATTATCAGCAGTTTGTTATAAGAAGCTTAATAGTGCGCGTAGAAAATTGAGGTTTGAAACGCAAATTGTGCATAATAAAGTCGTATTCTGTAACGATAAATTAATATTCCGCTCGTGGCTGGAACGAGTGACCGTTACAGTTCAAACAAAGGAAATCAGACGCGCCCGCACTCGCAGCAACAGTACCGTTAGCCGCGGAGCTACGCTACATTACATGTCACTGTAATTCACATTATACGAAACACTTCATAGACTGATGTTAAATTATTCTGCAGGTTGCTATTTGATATTCTGTATACACAACGCATATATTCAGCGGTAAAATATGATCTGCGGAGCTAGCATGCATTTGTTATTATTAGCCAACGTTGGCTTATGCATCACCCGTCTGCGCGAACGGCCTTGTCAGAGCGCTCAAGATTGCGACCAAAATCGTTTCAGAATGAATTTAAGCTACTCTCAAAAATAGCAATTTTTTTTCTCTTATTCTGTAAACAACGCAGACTTACCCGTCCATTGCAGGAAAAACGTTCTTCACGGTGTGATACCGATCGCAGGAGCAGAGCAGCCTTCGACACACACGCGTAACTATGCAAAATGGATGAGAGTCCGTTATTCACGGAGTCACCCGAACACAGCCGAACCGACGAGCAGACGCTTAGCCGTAGCCGAAGCCTCAGTATGGAGGACCAAACCTGCAGAAATAAAAAATGAATGAATGAATAAATAAAAATGTTAATGAATAAATATATAAATAAATGTGATAATATGATAATAAATGAATGAATAAACGACTTGATAAAATAAATATGATTAATTTTTAATAAAATTCATTTTTTTAATTATTGTTCCCCTTTATCATTTTCTGCTTTTCTTTTGAATTTATTTTATTCTTTTATTTATTTATTTTCCCATTTATTTTATATTTATTTATTTATAGATTCGTTTATTTTTATATTTATTTATTCCAATATGTATTTATTTCCAGATGTATTTATTTTTTACTTTTATTTATTTCAACATTTAGCCGAACCGACGAGCAGACGCTTAGCCGTAGCCGAAGCCTCAGTATGGAGGACCAAACCTGCAGAAATAAAAAATGAATGAATGAATAAATAAAAATGTTAATGAATAAATATATAAATAAATGTGATAATATGATAATAAATGAATGAATAAACGACTTGATAAAATAAATATGATTAATTTTTAATAAAATTCATTTTTTTAATTATTGTTCCCCTTTATCATTTTCTGCTTTTCTTTTGAATTTATTTTATTCTTTTATTTATTTATTTTCCCATTTATTTTATATTTATTTATTTATAGATTCATTTATTTTTATATTTATTCCAATATGTATTTATTTCCAGATGTATTTATTTTTTACTTTTATTTATTTCAAAAAAAATTTTTTTTTTTTTTTTCATATTTATTCTTACATTTCTTTGTCATGTATGATAATTAGGTGGGTTGGTCTTGCTAATAGGTCTTGCTTACCATTGGTTAATCGTTGATTGAAGCGATTGCTCGGTTACTCTGGCTTTGTAGAGTGGTGACAGGTTGTAGCTCTCGCGTGTGTATACTATGGCGGACGTTTCACAAATAGCGAGAGAGTTGCACAACAAAATCTGTGCGAGGCAGATTGTACTACGATGGGACGTCCATCGTACTTGCTTCCGATAAGCACAATTGAAACTTATCTCTCAATGGGTCAAACTGCTGGAAACATTGCACAGCTGCTGATAATGGGTTTATTTTATTCTCATAGAGTAAGCGACCTGTTTTCAACTCTGGAGGACGCTGAACTGGATGCTTTGGTAGAAGATGTACTAAAGCGTCACCCAAATGCCGGATATAAAATGATGGTTGGACATATCGGTGCACAGGGCTTTCGAGTACAGAGTAAGGCAGGTTTTGTACTTTGACATAGTAGCATCCCTGGGTAAAATAGAAATAGACAATTATGTTTTTTTTTATATATATATATATATACAATGCAATTATTTATACAATACAGATTTTATTTTACCTGTGCATTACTGTGAAGCTCCTTTGAAATGGTGTCAGTGTTGCAGAGTTCATTATTACATGATTTTAAGCTAGTAAAACATCTCAGAAGTGTCCTTATTGAGCTCAGTTGATTTCAAGTTTTTGTATTCACATCTGATAGTGTCAGTACAGTAATATTTTTGAATATTGTCTTTTAGGTCCCCACTGAGCATGCCAAAGGTGAACTCAAAGACTGGAATGTTTACTATGCATATTGATGAATTTACTTTTTGTAGGGAGACATGTTCAAGGATCCATGAGACGCGTGGATCCCCAGGGTGTCCTTATGCGCAGTCTTCAACTGAACCCCCGGAGGCGTAGAAAATACACAGTCCCTGCACCCAACAGTTTATGGCACATCGATGGTAACCATAAGTTAATAAGGTATGCTGACAACAGTAGAATATTATTTATCATGTTCATCTGGATGTGTTTTCTATTTCAGACTGAATAGGAAATGGTTGTACAGTTGAACAAAAGAAAATTAAAGCATGAATGTGTAATTGGAGGGATGTGTGTTCATAGCTTAATTCAATGCAGATCAAGATCACTTTATCACAGTGATTTTCAGCATTTAAATTTCATAACTACCATGTAGACCGCAAGTGTAAATTTGTTGGGGTAAGGTTGAAAGAACTTTGTGATAAGATGGCAATCAGACCTGTCTTCTTCAGCCAAAATCCTCAATACACTGTTCTAAAATGTATATCTGAATGTTGTTTTTCACAAGAAGGATCTTTCTTGTCAACCTAAATTTCCAATGACTCTTACCAAATGTTATGAAATATTAATATTCATCCAGCAAGATCATATAATAAGTAATTGGATAATGTCATGTGATGCCATTTTGTGTGTGTGTGTGTAATGCTAGGGAACTGAGGAATGTGCTTGGATGAGTGGTGAAACATTAATCAGCAGAGAAACATCCGTTTGACTGTTTTGCGAATTTTCATAGACATTATTGGTGTAATTATACGAGCAGATCTTTCTGATTGTGTTGTTAAAGGTCCAGTAAAGGATTTCTGAGAAAGACTGTTTATAATTTAAATCACTGAAGCAAATGTCCCTACCTAAAAGGATAACACCCCTATTTTGATAGCTCTGCCTCCAATTTCATGAAGACCCCTATGTTATTTGACACGGGCACCTCTCCCATCATGAGAGTATATTTTTGAGAGAAGAGTGAGAAGTAGATTCTCTCCTTCAACATCTCTGAACCAACTGGCAGATGTTCTGATAGACAACATTCACCTGGAGACTATTCAAACGTTCAGTTAATCTAGTCTAATAATGTTATAATCGTTATTAAATAAAATTTTGGTAAAACATCTTAATAAAGAAATATTGTCTATTTCACAGGTGTTCATATTATTTTGTCCAACCCCTGTATGTAAAAGGTATCGTCTTAAGTATGTGATATACTATTTTGGCTGTTTTGATTTACTATAGATAGTAGAACGTGTTTTATATCATTACTCAAAAGCCTAGTTGTTAATATTGTTGAAATTAATTTTCTTATATCTGTTCCAGGTGGCGTATTGTGGTTCATGGTGGCATTGATGGCTTTAGCCGTCTAATTGTATATTTGAACGCTGCCACCAATAATAAAGCTGCTACAGTCCTGACAAGCTTTTTAGAAGGTGTCAACCTGTATGGTGTGCCGTCACGTGTGAGGTCAGATAAAGGTGGGGAGAATATCGATGTTGCTCGTTTCATGGTTTCCACCAGAGGAGAGAACAGAAACTCACACATCACAGGGAAGAGTGTCCACAATCAGAGGTATAATCAAACATATACAATGCCTTACTAAGTTTTCAGGCCCCTTGAAAATTTTTTGTTTTACAGAAATGCAAACAATTACCAATATATGCATGGTTTCTAGATAAATAAAAGACTACTATGATA
>NW_015506644.1:179785-189937 GCF_001515645.1 Sinocyclocheilus grahami | reverse complement strand
AATGTGCTTGGATGAGTGGTGAAACATTCATCAGCAGAGAAACATCCGTTTGACTATTTTGAGAATTTTCATAGACATTATTGGTGTAATTATTCGAGCAGATCTTTCTGATTGTGTTGTTAAAGGTCCAGTAAGGGATTTCTGAGTTTATATTTTTATATTTGAAATCACTGAAGCAAATGTCCCTACCTAAAAGGATAACACCCCTATTTTGATAGCTCTGCCCATGAAGACCAGACCCCTATGTTATTTGACACGGGCACCTCTCCCATCATGAGAGTATATTTTTGAGAGAAGAGTGAGAAGTAGATTCTCTCCTTCAACATCTCTGAACCAACTGGCAGATGTTCTGATAGACAACATTCACCTGGAGACTATTCAAACGTTCAGTTAATCTAGTCTAATAATGTTATAATCGTTATTAAATAAAATTTTGGTAAAACATCTTAATAAAGAAATATTGTCTATTTCACAGGTGTTCATATTATTTTGTCCAACCCCTGTATGTAAAAGGTATCGTCTTAAGTATGTGATATACTGTTTTGGCTGTTTTGATTTACTATAGATAGTAGAACGTGTTTTATATCATTACTCAAAAGCCTAGTTGTTAATATTGTTGAAATTAATTTTCTTATATCTGTTCCAGGTGGCGTATTGTGGTTCATGGTGGCATTGATGGCTTTAGCCGTCTAATTGTATATTTGAACGCTGCCACCAATAATAAAGCTGCTACAGTCCTGACAAGCTTTTTAGAAGGTGTCAACCTGTATGGTGTGCCGTCACGTGTGAGGTCAGATAAAGGTGGGGAGAATATCGATGTTGCTCGTTTCATGGTTTCCACCAGAGGAGAGAACAGAAACTCGATTACTAAGTTTTCAGGCCCCTTGAAAATTTTTTGTTTTACAGAAATGCAAACAATTACCAATATATGCATGGTTTCTAGATAAATAAAAGACTACTATGATAACTTAGTATGACTACTAAGAAAATTTGTCTGTAATGAATGGAAAACTAAATCCCCACGTCTTTAAAATAGATTTTACTTTTTAATTCCCATTTTAGGCTATAGAAGCTCCACTTCATATACAACATTATGAATGTTGGTCCTTGACGGTCCTAGTTTAAAAATCTTTGTATTTTGGCTTCCTTTACTGTTAGGATTGAAAGGTTGTGGAGAGATGTTTATGCTGGAGTGCTTGATCTCTTCTACACAATATTCACCAACCTTGAGAATGTTTCTTGCCACATGTACAGAAACACCTTCAGTACTTTCAGGATGGCTGGAACCACCACAAGTTGCGGACAGAAGGAAACCAGTCACCAATACAGCTCTGGTTAAGTCATCAACTTCAAGACCCTATCCAGGTATTTATATCAGAGCTGGTTAGCAATTATGACACATGAATTAGGATGGATAGATTAGAAATTAGACGATAGATTAAAAATATTAGATATAGATTAAATATATTAGACAGGTAGGTGTAGAAATATTAGATAGATTGGAAATTATGCCATCTTAAATTAGTCCAATTGGCTTTGGTGTGATTAAATTGAGTTTTTACAGTCTTGGCTCATCAGAAGATTCTGTCCATATAAGTCTATGGGATTTTTCTGCATTTTGCAGTCTTCCATCATTTTTAGGAAAACCATAAGTTAGACACGATATAGCAACCCGAGTCAGAACAGTCTGTGCCGAGTTTAGTGGATGTAGAGTTAAAGCTGTAGGAGTCAGAAAATGTAGTATCAGAAGTTTAAATAGCATTTCAGTAGGTTTGCTTTCTCAAGCCAACCTAACTACTGTATAAATTGTACTATTTGGTGCTTAATGAGCTCTGGCAGTAGGATGTTTGTTTAATTTATTAATAATTAAATTATCAATTGTCTATTACAGGTAGATGCCATGCAATATGGCATTGACTGGAGAGGGCCATGTGGTCATCACGAACCTGGTGTGGTGATCCCTGAAGTACAAATACAACATCAACTTACACAGGAGGATGTTGAAAGATTCCCAGACCCAGATGTCCCCCTTTCTAATGTGTTGGAGGTGTACAGAGAGACTGTAATGTTATTATATGAAATGCTTCAGTAGCAAGACTACACAACTTCAAAGAGTGAGCATCAGCAAGTTTTGCTTATGTTGAAAACAATTATATACATGCCTGTTTTGACCTATTATCAACATTGTTTAAATATTTGATCCACTAGTTCTTGTCGCAGTCATTTATTAATGTTAATGCCACAAAAACCCATAAAAATATATAATCTGTAAAGATCCTTTTTTTTTTATTGAATTTGTGTAATGATGGCTTTGAACAGTCTTGTACCAAAGTCAATAAATGTTTCAAATAACCTTTTGACCAAAGCTTAGTTTGGTGTAACTTTGACAACAAGGTTCTGAATACATGTCAAAATTGCTTACAAAATTCACAGGCTGGCTTTCCAGGAAGAAAAAAGTGGGGCATTTTGACATTTAGTGCCAGTTAATAATAACTCTTGCATCCAGTGAATATTCTTAGTTGCTCAAACTACTTCCAAACCATTTAATAAAGCTAAAATGTCTAGAACAGTATCTTTTTAGTACATCCAAGCAAATAAATTCTTAAATTTCTTATCAAATGTTATTTTGGCATCGAATACAAAGCTCTGAACACTGCAACATACCAAACAGGTTTGAGATCTTCTGACTGAATATCCGATTTAGACATGAAAAATTTAGAAAAATTAAACACTACCTCCAGTAGAAATATGGCATCTGATATTATTTGTAACACAAACTTAGACCATTCCAAATCCATAATCTAAGCTCCAGATAGCAGCTAAAATATATCTCTCAAAGGCAGCATAGTCCTTGTAATGACTAGGAAGCTTGAGAGTTTGATAGCATGTGGAAGACTTGGGTAGGTTTCCATCCACCACCTCAACGTCTAGGCTCCTGGGCAGTACATCCCATCTAGTCCAGAATTTTATTAGAAACCGCAAGATATTATAAGAAGCTGCATTAAAAAAAAAGTACACCTCAGGAAACAAAATAATTTTACAAATCCAGATCATGACCCCTTTTTATTTTTTTTATTGTAGAATCTAAAGCAAAAAGTCAGTTAATTTCTCATATACTTACAATTTCCGATGAAGGTGCGAAGGAATCCGGTGAGCCTACATGTGTCTTCAAGAGAGGCCTCGCTGTCTTCATCATGTGTTGGCCAAATTATCCTCTCTAAAATCATCTGACACATTGACAACATTATCATTACTAAAGAATTGTAGAGCTCAACATTACATAAATGGTCCATATCTTACTAGTGGGGTGTACACTGTATCACAAGTCCTGGGAAAGAGAAGAGGAATAGTGTCTTTCCTCTCAGAAAGCAAAGGCCAGATCAATGTTTCCTTCAAACCCCGCCGTAGCTGCTTTACTTGCTTGGAGGTTCTTTCAAGGACCTTCATAATTTAATTTGGAATGAAAACATGCATTACATTTTTAAACTTTAAAGGGTTAGTTCACCCAAAAAGTAGTAGCTTTTTGTCTAATCTGAAAGAGTTAATTATCTTGCTGGCAATGCAGGCCTCACTGAGTCATCGGATTTTATAAAAAATATCTTCATTTGTGTTCCGAAGATGAACTTACAGGTGTAGAACAACATGAGGGTGAGTAATTAATGACAGAATTTTCATTTTTGGGTGAACTAACCCTTTAGAGTATTCCAACCAATAATGCATACTCACTGCATGAATGAGCAGTTTGTCAAGCAGCCATCTTCTGTTCTCTGATGTCACACCAGGCAAATCCCAGGACACTGCAAGGTCTGAAATAGCCCTCTTTTCTTCCTCTGATAATTCACCTGTACCTTTCAACTGGTCATAAAATTATAATAACTATACACACTGCCTAGCCAAAAAAAACCTTCAACATCTGAAGAACCTTTCGGTTTCACAAAAGGTTCTATGTGGCAAAAGAAGGTTCTTCAGATTATAAAAAGGTAAGAAAGAGATGGTTCTTTTAAAGAACCTTTGACTGAATGGTTCTTTGTGGAACCAAAAATGGTTATTTTATGGCATCGCTTGAAGAACCTTTTGAAGCACCTTTATTTTTAAGAGTGTACATGTGTCTTCAAGAGAGGCCTCGCTGTCTTCATCATGTGTTGGCCAAATTATCCTCTCTAAAATCATCTGACACATTGACAACATTATCATTACTAAAGAATTGTAGAGCTCAACATTACATAAATGGTCCATATCTTACTAGTGGGGTGTAGAACAACATGAGGGTGAGTAATTAATGACAGAATTTGTGGGTGAACTAACCTTTTAAGAGTATTCCAACCAATAATGCATACTCACTGCATGAATGAGCAGTTTGTCAAGCAGCCATCTTCTGTTCTCTGATGTCACACCAGGCAAATCCCAGGACACTGCAAGGTCTGAAATAGCCCTCTTTTCTTCCTCTGATAATTCACCTGTGCCTTTCAACTGGTCATAAAATTATAATAACTATACACACTGCCTAGCCAAAAAAAAAAGTAACTGTTTGGATTTTAATAAGCAAATACTTAAAAGTCTATATTGTATTGACAATGCAAGAGGTGAGCACTCTAAAGTCTCCAGCACATCCAAAAGACTTTCACTGAGGTTAATGTCAGGACTCAGGTGCCAATTCATGTGTGAAAATGATTCCTAATGGTCCATTCCAACCATTCTTTCACAACTTGAGCCTAATCAATCTTGACACTGTCATCTTGGTATATGGCCATGATTCCTACATGGTTGTTTAAGAAATGAAAAGCTACACACTTCATAAATTAGTGTTAGAAGAACTGCTGGCAAACATAACATGATAGAAACATAATTATCACTGCAATTATGATCCAGTCATAGTATCTGAATTTGCCTATTAAAATCTAAACAGTGACTTTTTTTTCTTGGCCGTGCAGTGAATTTGTTTTTGTTTAAGTAATTTTTTTATTCCCAGCTAATATATTTAATGAAAATTAATAAGAGTAAAGATTAACTAACCATCTCTATTACTTGACGGACATCAGTGTCCACACATTCCAGTATATCTATGGTGGCTGTTTCAGGGGATCCACCAAAAAGCATGTGGATTATTGCTGGGCTTAAACCAGTTAAGCATGGACCACCATGCAGGAATGAGTGCCCGATCATACGGCCTGCCACCACAAAGAAGTAACTATCCAGAAAACTCTGTGATGTTGAGGGAATCGAGTGATCCTTTTCACCCTCAAAAAGAAGAGTTCCTCCTGGCACTTAAAAGAAATAAAGCCATGCAACATGTAACAATCAGGCATGTGTAGCATCTGGACCAATCAAACACACAATTTTTCATTTGATTTAACAAATCAGTTATTCATTAGATTAACACAGTCCCCTCACCCAATAAACTGGATGCCAGGATGTCTGCAATGAAAGAGGCCCCCCTGGTTACCATGGCAACCCTGACACCAGATACATTTACGACCTAATGGAATGCAAGAGTCACCCCTCTCACTACAATTTCCATAGGAAATCCACAGTGCACAGTAGAAATGGACTTTTCTACTAATTAATTCATAGGAAAACCTTTCTTTGAATGAACAGTGTATCCTTCAGGTCATGGTGTATGTTTTCTTTGATATTTTTAGACTATTTTATGCATGCTTATGATGGAACCCATTCCTGTCATCCTGCCTATATGTAGTCCTGCCTTGTTTAGTATCTATGAATTTGCCTTCTGATGATCGAAACAAGCGGTCTGAAATAGCCCTCTTTTCCTCCTCTGATAATTCACCTGTGCCTTTCAACTGGTCATATAATTATAATAACTATAAACACTGCCTAGCCAAAAAAAAAAAAGTCAGTTTGGATTTTAATAGGCAAATACTTAAAAGTCTATATTGTATTGACAATGCAAGAGGTGAGCACTCTGTAAAGTCTCCAGCACATCCAAAAGACTTTCACTGAGGTTAATGTCAGGACTCAGGTGCCAATTCATGTGTGAAAATGATTCCTAATGGTCCATTCCAACCATTCTTTCACAACTTGAGCCTAATCAATCTTGACACTGTCATCTTGGTATATGTCCATGATTCCTACATGGTTGTTTAAGAAATGAAAAGCTACACACTTCATAAATTAGTGTTAGAAGAACTGCTGGCAAACATAACATGATAGAAACATAATTATCACTGCAATTATGATCCAGTCATAGTATCTGAAGTTGCCTATTAAAATCTAAACAGTGACTTTTTTTTTTGGCATTGCAGTGAATTTGTTTTTGTTTAAGTAATTTTTTTATTCCCAGATAATATATTTAATGAAAATTAATAAGAGTAAAGATTAACTAACCATCTCTATTACTTGACGGACATCAGTGTCCACACAGTCCAGTATATCTATGGTGGCTGTTTCAGGGGATCCGCCAAAAAGCATGTGGATTATTGCTGGGCTTAAACCAGTTAAGCATGGACCACCATGCAGGAATGAGTGCCCGATCATACGGCCTGCCACCACAAAGAAGTCACTATCCAGAAAACTCTGTGATGTTGAGGGAATCAAGTGATCCTTTTCACCCTCAAAAAGAAGAGTTCCTAGTTATTATTAATTATTCATATTTCCCCATGAGCTGATTCGCTACACATGCATTACAAAAGACAAATGCAGAAACCTTTTAAAATATCAACCCTAAGGCCAATGGTAAGTAGTTAACTGTTAATGCCAACAAATTTCTGTAAACTTCTTTTAAAGTTATCCTAAGAAAACGGGGAAAAAATAACATGTATTGTATAGGTCACTAACCAAGTTGTAGTTCAAAACCATGCTGGAGTTTTGACATGATTGTTGCAAAAACATGACGAGTCACACCGTCTCCAATTGCAGGATCACCTTGAAGGCAAAGGTACAATGGGACATTAACGCAAGCAAAAATCATAACCGTATTACATTATGGCAGGGGTGTCCATTCCTGCTTGTGGAGGGCCACTGTCCTGCAGAGTTTAGCTCCAACCCTGATTAAACACCTGATCCAGCTAATTAAGGCCTTCAGAATCACTAGAAACTTCAAGGCAAGTCTGTTGGAGCTGGTTAGAGTTTAACTCTGCAGGACAGTGGCCCTCCAGGAGCAGGATTGGACACCCCTGCATTATAGGATTTACTTTACCTACCATGTAGTGTACATTTTAAAGGACAAGCCCATTCTACATTTGCCATCTTGTAGAAAGTCAAGATTGCTCTCTCCCTGTCTTCAGGACGGTCTCTCATGTCCATCTGGAAAAGTAGCTCTTTTCCCCTTTCATGGGTATTCAATAGGTTTTCTCTGTACTTCTTTGAGGCCTCTGTTGCATCTGGCTCAAATTTCCAATCTAAAACCAGAGACATTATCCAGGGCAACAAACATTAACAGGCATATGATCGGGAAAAGACAAAAAAGGAAATTAGAAAAACATGACCCGTAATCTTTGAAGATCGTAGGCGCATGTGTTTTGAAATGCACATTATGAGATTTGCCGTTTGTTCATTAATTGTTTGCAGCAATTTTGGTATCCTTACAGTCAGATTAACAGTTCATGTGAGCCACAGGACGAAAAATACAGAAATCTGTATTTCTCAGACTAATGTGCCGAATTCCTAATTAGAGATAAGTTAGAAGATAGATTGTGCAAGTCAACTATACAAACCATCAAGTTCAGTGCTCTCTTGATCTATTGTGATGAGCTGTGAAACTGTCATGCTTTCTCGATCTTGCATTGTGCAGTGTCTGATGCTGGGATTTACAACATTTCTCTCCTGCCTCACAACTGTACTTTCAGTGCTGCTTGAAGTGGCCCTTTCTGTAGCCCTCTCACTCACTACCTCACCACTGACCTCCACTGACCTTAGGAAAAGGGGTAAACACAGACTGTTTAAAGGTATAGTTCATGCAAAAAAATTTAATTTTATCAGTTTATCACCCTCATGTTATTCCAGAACACAAATTAAGATCTTTTAAATGAAATCTGAGTTTTCTGTCCTCCATTGATGGCCTATAACGGTAGGAAAGACATAACGGTCCAGAAAGGTAGGAAAGACATCATTAAAGTAATCCATGTGACTCCAGTGGTTTAACCTCAATGTATGAAGAGACGTGCATGCTTTGTGTGTGAGAAGAAGAAAAAACTGAACAAAAATAGATCTTAGATGCAAGCTCACAAAACAACCACAGCGCATGCATGTTGAGTTGACGTGAGGGCATGGATTACTTTAATGATGTCTTCACTACCATGCTGGACCTTTAAAGTAGGTTGCATAGGCTGTCAATGGAGGGACAGAAAGCACTCAGATTTATCTTCATTCGTGTTGTGAAGATGAACGAAAACCTTATGGGTTTGGAAAGACATGTGGGTGACTAATTAATAAAAATTTAATTTTTGGGTGAATTTAGCCTTTAAAGGGTTTCAAAACAACAACAACAACGACGATGACGACGACGACATTTTAGTAACATTGACTGGTTCAAACTGTCAAAGTCTACTGTAACTCAGATAATGGTTCTCCAAACCAAGGATAAATAAACATTTCCATAAGAGACTCCACATTAAAAAAAATAATAATCTCAAATACCTCATGCACTCATCACTGTGAGACTTTATAGCTGCAAAGGGGAATTCATCTCCACATACAACACATTTTTGAGGTGGTCCAATCAACTCATCTCTGCTAGGAAGACTTGGCTGCAAGAAAACATCACAGCAAAATAGCATGGCATACATGTTTTATGTAAATGTTAAAAAACATTCCCTGTTTGAAAGTATGTAACTTACTGATTCAACTTCTAAGTTTCGTTGAAGTGGACGAATGAAAATGGTTGCATGACCAATTTGATTTTGAGGATCTTTCAAATACTTTACATGGTACCCTTCATTTGGACAGGGTATCAAGCTGAGATAATGGCTCCTTGTGTTTCCAGATATTTTCAGCAACTCAAACCCACCACCTTGTCTGAGTTTTGGAAAAGCCTCCACGATGACATCCTTACATTTTTGGGGATCTGCATGGCATCCTTTAAGAATAATAATAACAAAAAGATAAAATGTAAGATACTAGGACAAATCTGACAGTTATCACTTATCTTTGACTTTCAGTTCAGTACAGTTTTGAAAGCTCCGGACAACTTTTGTTAAAATTTTAGTTAAATGACTACTGACAGACCTTACTATTTTTAAAGCAGGAATGTTTTAGAACAATATTTGAAACCAAACAGTATTGGGGCACCACTGAGTTCCATAGTATTTTGTCGTACTATGGAAGTCAATGGTGCCCCAAACCTGTTTGCTGACATGCATTATTTGGATTATTTTTTTGTGTTTAGCAGAACAAAGAAGTTTATACAGTTTTTTTAAAATTTGAGGGCGAGTAAATAACAGAATTTACCATTTTTGGCTGAACTATCCCTTTAACAGTACAGACGATACATAAGAATTAATAATCCAAATGTGTTCAAGAAAACCTCACTTTTAAACAAAACTCTAACATTCCAATAAGTTGCTTTTTACATACATCGAAAGGTGACACGTTTCTCCCCTAACCCAGCAGAGAACAATATGTCTTTTGCACAGCGACTGGGTACTAAATCAGCATTTTTGTCATCAAGACAGCAGAAGTTATGCGTAAAGCTGCAGGATACTGCACGACTCATCACAGGCAAGCTTGTTCGTCTTGCAAGTCCTCTTCCTCTGTTGTAAGGCATAAATAGTCTTGCAACTTCAGCTAGAAAATGTAAGAAAAGTAAACACACCAGTCATCGTTTTAGAAGTGGTAAGGACAATAGTAACTGAATTGCAATACCATTTTTTCCTGACCTTTGTCAAATTGACAAGTTTAATAAAACTGGTCTTATTTCTTGCTTTTAGAACTTTGGCCAAAAAAAGCAAAAACACTACTGAACAATAACCACTAATTTCTATAATATTTTATTCGACATTTTCTTTATGACAATTTTATGATTTAAGTACTACAAACACTTGTGCATTAAACGTTTAATTTGCAGGTATGTAACAGAACTCATTTACAGAAGTTAATTCGTTATACCCTCATCAATCAGTTACCGTTTTTTTTTAACCCAGTTGACAATCATGGGAAGAAGAACGTCTCGGTTACGTATGTAACCCTCGTTCCCTGAAG
>NW_015506644.1:156317-179775 GCF_001515645.1 Sinocyclocheilus grahami | reverse complement strand
TGGGTGTCTGACTCTGGGTGTCATCACCCTAGGCTCTGACGTCGATGGTTCCAGACTCGATGACGACGATGCTGTGGGGGATCACATAAGTAGCTTCAGCTTCATGTTTTTATGTCTGGAAAATTGTTTAAATATTTCGGCATTAATGCGAATAACTTTAGGTGAAAATAACTTACAACTCTCCAGCTGATCTGCCACATCCCGTAGCAAACTGGACAACGAATTACTGCTTGCCGCCATTTTCTTTGAAAACTCTCATCTCTATCACTTAGCTGGCCTGAGATTCTACGCGAGAGCTCTCAACCAATGATGCACTGACGCTACACAAGGACCACCTTCCTCATTTCCATGTTACACACGGAAAAGTAAAAATAAATGAATCAATAAATAAATAAATCTAAAATTAAATACATGTGGGAATAAATCATTCAAAAAAAAAAAAGAATTCCTAAATATATAAATAAATCTACAAATAAATGTAAAAATAATATAAAAATATAAAAATACATTAAAAAAGAATTAGTGAAAAAATAAAAGTACATTTTGTTTTAAAAATGTATAAAAGCAGAAAATAATAAATTAAGGGGGAAAAATTATTTAAAAAATTAATTTTATTAAAAATGAATCATATTTATTTTATCAAGTCGTTTATTCATTTATTTATTATCCCATTATCACATTTATTTATTTATTTATCTATTTATTCGTTCATTCATTTATTCATTTTTAATTTCTGCAGGTTTGGTCCTCCATACCTCAGAGCGATCTGGGTGACAAAGTTCATCACCAAAAACAACAATAAGAAAAAAAAAATATATATATATATATATATTGTTTTCTGCAGCACAGCCACAGACAGCTGCATTACCATAATCAAGGACTCTCATCGTTATGGAAAATCTGGGAACATTACATAAGTATTAAAACTGTAGCCTAATTTCCTTGCTTCGAAATATCATGGAAATGTAATAAAATGTTCAAAGTCATGGATATTTCTGTAGTGAATGCTCATTTCTTTGGTTCTGCTCTGCATAGATATTCAGAAAGCCTTTTGGGGTACTTATGCAGAAACCATGAATTAGACTAGCCTACTGGAAAGGTCATGTAAATTCATGGTAAAAAAAAAAAAAGGGTTAGGAAACTTGATCATCATCATCATTGTTACAGAGATCTGAATGTTTTTATGCAAGACTTTGTCGTTTATTTTAGACCCATATCTAATTTATTGCTGCCAGTATGTCAGGGCAAGTGTAAAATTCTGACAAAATCTGATTTCTTGATGATTTGATATTTTATAATAGTGATTTTATAATTTCAAAATATAGAGAACAAGTAGAAATGAATGATTAATAAGCCAATAAGTGCTCCTAACAAAGAGTGAAAAATTTAAGGGGGTCTGAATACTTTCCGTACCCACTGTATGTCAGCGCTGTTTATAACAGAGAATTCTGTGCAGAATTTGAATGATTCTCACTAGATCTCACAGCAACCTTATCATTGTGCTGTGAATTCAAACGCTTCTCACTGGATCCTATATATATCACACACACACACACACACACACACACACACACACCTTTGCACCTTCTTTATGCCTAAAGGGTGAATATTAGTACATTAGAGTAGTAATATGGACCCTTGAGGTAGTAATATGTACTTTTATGGAACTAACATGGACCCTTTAGGTACAAAGTTGTCCCTTTGAGGGTACTGCCCCAGTGACAAGCTTTTGTAAAGGTACAATTTTTGCACAATTTTTCTGAGAGTGCACCAATATTAAATCCCGTAATAATGCAAACATTATCATATTGTTAATTTCTAGTAGTCACAACTTTTTTTAATTTTTTACCTACCATAAATTTAACAGGATATTTTTGGAATGAAGAATAATGTTTTGTACAGATGGACATTACTATGGCAATAATAAAAAATATTAAAGTAATAGTTCATCTAAAAATGAAAATACTCACTCTCATCCAAGGCCATCCAAAATGTAGATGAATTTGTTGCTTCATCAAAACAGATTCTGAGAAATTTAGCATTACATCACTTGTTCACCAATGGATCCTCTGCAGTGAATGGGTGCCATCAGAATGAGAGTTCAAACAGCCGATAAAACCATCACAATAATCCACAAGCAATCCATACGACTCTAGTCCATCAATGAATGTCTTGTGAAGTGAAAAGCTACATATCTGTAAAAAGCAAATTCATCATGAAGACATTTTTAACTTGCTAAACTTCTGTCTAAAATATGGGCTCTTTATCTTTTAATATTTCTGCAGCGAAAAAGTAGTCTCATTTGAAACAGGAGAGAAATATGCAATAAACATCATTTATAAGTCCAAAGCAGTTCGCATTTTGATGTGAGAGGACAACAGGGGATTCCTTTTTTTCAATGAAGGAAGTGTTATTAAGAACTCATATTTTGGCTAGAAGCGACATTTTAAAGTTAAAACCCCTTAATGATGGATTTGTTTCTAATAAAACACACATCTTATAAACACACATTTTTTCACTTCACAAGACGTTAACTGATGGACTGGAGCCAAATCAATTCCTTGTGGATTATTGTGATGTTTTTATTAGCTGTTCGAACTCTCATTCTGACGTCACCCATTCAACACCCATTCAGCTGATGCAATACTAAATTTCTCAAAATCTGTTCTGATGAATGTACATCTTGAATGACCTGAGAGTGAGTAATTTTTCAGCACTTTTTTTTTTTTGAGTGAACTATAACTTTAAGAACTTGCTAAACTTCTGTCTAAAATATGGGCTCTTTATCTTTTAATATTTCTGCAGCGAAAAAGTAGTCTCATTTGAAACAGGAGAGAAATATGCAATAAACATCATTTATAAGTCCAAAGCAGTTCGCATTTTGATGTGAGAGGACAACAGGGGATTCCTTTTTTTCAATGAAGGAAGTGTTATTAAGAACTCATATTTTGGCTAGAAGCGACATTTTAAAGTTAAAACCCCTTAATGATGGATTTGTTTCTAATAAAACACACATCTTATAAACACACATTTTTTCACTTCACAAGACGTTAACTGATGGACTGGAGCCAAATCAATTCCTTGTGGATTATTGTGATGTTTTTATTAGCTGTTCGAACTCTCATTCTGACGTCACCCATTCGACACCCATTCAGCTGATGCAATGCTAAATTTCTCAAAATCTGTTCTGATGAATGTACATCTTGAATGACCTGAGAGTGAGTAATTTTTCAGCACTTTTTTTTTTTTTTTGAGTGAACTATAACTTTAAAACAACTGAAAAAAAGCGTGGACACCTCAGTGCTCAAATATCAACTTGAACGACCCTTTCTGTTCAGCTCAACACTAGCAGCTCAGTGACCCTTTAAACGATGTTGCAGATTGCAGTAAGATCATCACACTTCACTGTTCTGTGAGCCCACAGGGAAAATGCAATTATACTCTGGATGGAGAGGGGCCAGCCGGCTTCAACTGACCACAGATGAAAAGATGTTTACTACATATTTCTGCACCAAATGTAACAGCTTGGCCTGAGCATCATTATATACCTTGTATTGATTTCCAATAGCCAGCACATGTGACTGTTGCCTCTGGGGCCTTGGTCACTAACAGAATTGGGAGTTTGCAGTCCTTTGTCACTGAATCAGATTATTGATGAGAGAAGTGGGCCTTCTGGCTATAGTGTTTCATATAACCTTTACCTAACCCTCCTCCGCTTGTCCAACAGTTCGGCCATCTGTGGAAAACTGCCAGTCCTTGCGGGTGTCCACTATTTCTGTGAACCTTGCAGAAACTAAGCAGAGCTAATTCCATTGTTAAGAGGTCACAGTGTGAATATACATGACTCTGTGGTTACCGTAAGGTTTGCTGCAGGGCTCGATCTGCCATGGTAACCTGATATAGTGTTTCCTTAATTATTCAAACAGCGCTGTGCATCTCATTTAGCTTGAACTCAGGTGAACTGTTCGATACAGTGAACCCTCTGACCCCTCTGTAATCACTACAATCTGTTTGCCTCTGTTGATTAAAGCCTTTTACAACATTCTCAGAAGGCCTGTATGCACCCAGAGGACCAGGAAGGGTAATAACGACACAAACAGGACCATAAACAGAACCATTTTCAAGCCTGAGTCTTCGTGTTACAGTCCCTTTTGTCAATATTCATTTCATATTAATAGAGAATGCTTTTTACCCTCTTAATATCTTCGCCTGTGACCTTGAATCTGACTTCCTTTTGTAATATAACTTTTATTACTCTTTGTATTCTCCATTTGGATTAGTTTGCCCACAGTTGTAATTCAAACCCACGTTAGCAGTTTTCAATCTTATTTGATCAATACAAGTATTGTTATTAGTGCATCAGCTTTGTGAAAGCATTACAGCTGTGTATAAAATATATTTTCTGTAGCATATGTAATGTGGCTACTAAATAGAGTGATATAAAATAGTTCATGCAAAAATGAACACAAAAATAACACAAAAAATATATTTTGATGAACACTGGGGTCCAAAACAATGTAGACCTTATTTAGGGTAGTGCCATATTTCATTCATGACAGATTCAATGATTAGTAGTTTAACAACATGCCAATTGTTCAGCTGACAAAACATCTTTCTAAAAAAACATTCAGTATAGACAAAAGCTCCATAAAACAGTTTTGAAAATTGTGAGTTGTCATAAAAAAGTCATACAGGTTTGATGGTGAGTAAATGACAGTGATATTTTAGTATTGTGGTATTGTATATTTCAGTACTGTAGTATTGTATAGTACAGTATTTAATCATTTGAATTAGCTTTCATTTTTATATTTTCATTAGTAATTAGCAATTTTGTCATACTATTGTCATTTTTTTATTTGAATAAAATATTTAAAAATATTAAAATATTACAAATTTGTCGATATCTTTCATTTTTATTTCATAAATTTTACTTAATTTTGTATTTCATCTTAAACATAATCATTTCAGTTTTTCACTGTTCGGAAACTTGACAAGGACTTAGTACTCTACCAAGCAATTTGTGATTACTTTTTACTTGTGAATCAAATTATATCAAGCCTGGAAATTACTTATAGATGTTAATTAGAGATCTCATTAGAATGCTCAATAAAAGCTTAATAGTTCCCTTTAAAGATTAAGTTAGATTCTGTGCCGTCATTCTTCTGTGGCCCATATTGAATAGGTTCTTTCAATGCTGGTTAAATGAATCAATTCTTTATTCCAATTAGATGCTTCAGCGTCTTTGTTCTCTTACTCTTTGTCATCTTTGGGCCTGTGGTGTAGTATTATCCTGTTTTATTTTTCTGTGTGACCTCCAAGACAACAACACCCCAGCAGTGGTCTATCACCAGCATTGTGCTGATTTTGAGGAGAAAAAAAGTTAAATAAACAGATGTTTATGGTTAACAACTTCTGACATAGACATTCCCCTTATATTGTAAGAAAACATCAGTTGATGTAAAAAAAAAAGAAAAAAAAAAGGCAGTGCCATTACCAGGTGAATACACAGATATTACACTCACAGTCTTGTTGAGCCGAGTGGCCTTTGGGAGTGACGGCTTGAGATTTCAGACTTGTCTGTTGAAATGTCAGGGCACTTCACATTTCCGCCCTGCTTCCTTCAGCAGGCCACCACCTCATCTTGCAGACAGGACAGTAGTGTTGAGATTTCCTCCGCTGGCCTGCCATGCACTGCTCTGCTGTAATGAGCTGTGTCCACTGGGCTCCTGACCCTGCTTGATGAATGCGCTTTAACACAGTAGAAAACAGCAGATTTTTAAAAAAAAAGTTTTTTTTTCAGGCACAAGACAAATACTGCACTTGGGGGTAATTTAGATAATATTTCTATATCATCAGATCAGTGAAGTGAAAGGGCAGTGTTTGTAGTGTTTGTATGTTTTCTTGTGTTCTCTTACAAATGGAAGTGATTCTTGAGCTGTAATTCCATGCAAAAATCGATTAAATGCGATCAATTCAAGTTCAGCAGAGTGTTAAGTCTAAAAGCCATTGCTCAAACAGTATGGTGCTATGTCATGGTCATTTAATAATGTTTGGGGTCAGTAAGATTGTGTAAGATTATGTTCATTCAGCAAGGATTGATCACTAAATATACATTGTATACGTATTTCTGTTTCAAGTAAATGCTGTTCTTTTGAGCTTTCTATTCATCCAAAACTCCGGGAAAATGTATCATGGTTTACACAAAAACATTAAGCAGCACAACTGTTTTTAACATTGATAATAATAAGAAATGTTTCCTGAGCAACAAATCAGCATATTAGAATGATTTCAGACAGATTGTGACATTGAAGACTGGAGTAATGGCTGCTGAAAATTCAGCTTTGCAATCACGGGAATATATTATATGTCTATATTAACATAGACTATACTGTTATTTAAAACTGTAAAAATATTTCACAATATTACTGTTTTTACTGTATTTACAAACTTTTGTATGGTCTACTAATCCAAAATCATATTAAGAAATGTTTCCTGAGCAACAAATCAGCATATTAGAATGATTTCAGACAGATTGTGACATTGAAGACTGGAGTAATGGCTGCTGAAAATTCAGCTTTGCAATCACGGGAATATATTATATGTCTATATTAACATAGACTATACTGTTATTTAAAACTGTAAAAATATTTCACAATATTACTGTTTTTACTGTATTTACAAACTTTTGTATGGTCTACTAATCCAAAATCATATGAAAAAAGGTATTTTTGGGGGGGAAAAAGTACTGTATGTATATATGTGTGTGTATATATATATATATATATATATATGTGTGTGTGTGTGTGTGTGTGTGTGTGTGTGTATACTGAATATACTATATATATATATAAATAAAAAAAATCTTCTTTTGTCTTACATAGAAAAAAAGAAAATTATACAGGTTCAGAATGACATGACAGAATTTTCCTTTTTTGATGACTGTCTCTTACATGGAAATATAAGTCATTTTGATATACCAAATGCATAAATGTAGTGGCAGTTTGAATTATTCAGAAAAATCGTCAGATTTCAGAAAGGTATTAATTAATAATATACAATAAACAATATTAAATGTGAGATTTTAAAGGAAAGGACGTGAGGCCAAGTATGGTGTCCCATACTTGGAATCTGTGCTCTGCATTTAACCCATCCAAGTGCACACACAGCAGTGAGAAGTGAACAAACACGCACACACACCGTGAACACACCCGGAGCAATGGGCAGCCAATGCTGGGGCACCCAGGGAGTAGTTGGGGGTTCAGTGCCTTGCTCAAGGTTCTCACTTCAGTCGTGGTATTGAGGGTGGAGAGAGCACTGGATATTCACTCCCCCCACCTACAATCCCTGCCGGACCTGAGACTCAAACCCACGACCTTCGGATTACAAGTCTGACTCTCTATCCATTAAGCCACGACTGCCACCAACATCATTTTGTCATTTGTGCAGAGGCCACAAAAACATGAAACACCTTCAAACTTACACAAAGTTTGATACATCTGACCAATTTCAAAGTAAAAAAAAAATGGAGTCCCAGATGGATCTCTTTCCAGCTATGCTCAAAAATATATTAAAATATCAGAGCCAGTTATCCGTGAAGACCCACACACTGTCATATCATCATGACAGATAATAATTTATATGACTGATGCCTATTAAAAATACATTTTAAATCCCCAAGGCTTGCTTTTTTATGGTATATATATATATATACAGTATATATATAGTCCAGACTGTGTTAGTCGTGTCTTTGTGGCCTCTGCACAAATGACAAAATGATGAATTTAACATGTTCCACAAACACTTTCATGCACATTTTTTTAAAGTTAGGTGAGGCGTGTCTTGTCTCATAATTTACAACATGTAAACACATCTTTATCTCCATGGGTGCGTGACACTGAGGCAGTTTCCATGGAGACATTCGGCTAAAAAAACTGTTGTACAAATAAATCTCATTAACCTCTTCACCTCTGCCTACGTCTCTGGAGAATGGTTCTTCACAAACAGGAACCTGGTTTCTTCATTCTGCCACACAAATTCATTTTAAGTGCATTGTAACCTGACAAGGTGTCACAGAGGGCAAGTGTGGAGGGGCAGACGGCTTCACCGCATACACATGAACTGAACTCAGCGCCATATGATGCCTAATGGACGTGAGCTCACATTAATAACTCCCCGTCTGTCCTTGTTTAAAAAAAGAGGCATTTGTACCAAACAAGTTGCCATCCACTGAAGGTTATTTCAAAACGTGATTTGTGAAATTTTGGGGGGTCTCAAAAAATATTGACAATGTATTATTTTGACGTGCAATTTCAGTTTTGTGTAATGTGATCATCGTGGATTATTATGTGTAAAATTGCATATCACCCATAGGACGAGTGGCCCTGTGTATAATTGCATGTCAGGCATACGGTAGCATTATTAGGTCAAATAAACTCCACTGGTGTTAAATACTCATTAGAACCACAAGAGAGCGATTGCATCTCTGTTCACAAATTAATGATTTCTACACATACAATACACCAGAGAATCGCAGAGAAATATAGATGTGTGTTATGCTCCCTGGGAGTGTGCATGTGTAATGATTAATACAAAAAGAGCTGATGTGTACTTGCATTTGCCCGTACGTCTGTGTCCCCCACAACAAAAGGCAGGTCACTGTTACCCCCCGCGGGAAGCACTGCTTGTTATCCTGTTGTGGGAGACAGAGTGTGACAGCCCCTTAATCCAGCCAGCTTTGTGCCACTGCCCCTGACACCATGCTAAATTGTGTTTGCTTGAGGAAGCTCTCAAAAGCATCCAGCCTGCTCCACATCTGTGACCTCCCTGACACATATAGTGCAAATACCACCGAGACCGCACTGATGGGAAGCTCTGCCATTTCCAATGCGACCAGAGGCTCTTTTGTCATAATTCATCCATTGATAGCATATGACGTTCCATCTTCCACTTGAGAAGGCAAAGCGCTGAACTCAATTCCCCTTCCAAGAGCCGTTGGCGACGTGGATCTGATGTTCCCGTGTTGTGATTCCGAGTGAGAGCACCTGCCATGGGTGGATGTGGGATGGAATGCACACAGAAGTTGGGGAGCTGCTGATACACTGAAAAAGATTTATACTTTAGACCAACTTAAAAAATTTGCTCAAAATATATTTATGATTTGGTTTAAAGTGATACACTTATTCCAAACCTGTATACATTTCTTTCTTCTGATAAACACAAAAGAAGACATTTTGAAGAATGTTGGTAACCAAACAATTCACGGTAGCCATTGAGTTCCCTTTCAGTCGGTCACTCTCGACGTCATGTCGGATGACCGACGAATTAGGATCTCGCTTAGAGAGACCAATCTACTTCGAGTGTAACTAAATGAGCCAATGCACATTGGCATGCGATTATTGCATCCAGCTTCCGCTGATCACAGCGTGAGTATAAGTAGGCAGCTAGTGCAGCACATATTCAGCTTTTCGTTTCGGAGCTGAGCGGTTTCATCGTTCTGCTCCTGACCTTCTGCTTAACGAGTGATCTACAGATCAAGTTCAAGCATACTCTTTGGAAGCTCTCGTGCTGGCGGTACGGCGCTTCAGCGGCGGTGGTTCTTCCCGTGTCGAGTGGGTTGCACACATCATGCTGCACTATCCCCTGTTTGTGTTACAGGTGGCCATCTCCCCTGTGCACTTCAGCACACTAAAAGAGCAATTCTAAAAGAGCAAACTCTAAAAGAGAATTCACGGGTGGACGTCTTTTTAAAGACGCGTCTTTTTAAAGATGCCTTTCCACCAGTGCGTTTCTGGATGCGGTCGTTTCCTGGCGCCGGGCAATGGTCACGATCGCTGCCTCACGTGTCTGGGCATTAGTTCACCCAAAAAAGAAAATTCTGTCATTAATTACTCACCCTCATGTCGTTTCAAACCCTTGAATGTTCGTTCATCTTCATCTACGCTGTTTACAGGGTGACACGGAGGAGACGAATTGTTGAATAAAGTGTTTTTTTCTTTCTTTTGTGCACAAAAAGTATTCTCGTAGCTTCGTATAATTGCGGCTGAACCACTGATGTTACATGTATTATTTTACAGATCTCCTCGCTACGTTTCTAGACTTGGGAACATTTCAGTTGCGTTGCTGTCTATGCAGGGTCAGACAGCTCTCAGATTCCATCAAAATATCTTAATTTGTCTTCCGAAGATGAACGAAGGTCTTACAGGTTTGAAACGACATGAAGGTGAGTAATTAATGACAGAATTTAAATTTTTGGGTAAACTAACCCTTTAACAGGTTAAACATGCTGAGGTGACGTTCGCGGATGAGTCATGTTTCCATTGCGGAAGAATGACCGTCGCGGAGTTCCGGACCAGTCTCCGTTTCCTGCAAAGGGGCAGGGTGCCCGTGCCTCTGCCTAGATCTAGGGCTCCCCCTGCCGGCCGCCGGGGGGGCGCTACTTCTGGCAGTAGCAGGACTGGTCTTACGGTGACGGTGAGGAATTCCCCTCAGTGGAACCAAGCTCCGAGGGCTCCTCTTTCCACCGGCACTTCGCAGCCAGTGGAGCCACCGAAAGAACAGGCTGGACCCTCTCGTGGGGTACCACTTGTATCCTTTGGTGCTCCCCCTGACGATTGGATGTCGATCGCTCCTTTCTGGAGAGGATGATCTGGCAGCGCTGCCGCCCTCTGGGCAGCCAGCAATGCCGGATCTGAATCCGGATCCGGAAATGGTGGCTATGCTTGCCCGGGACCTCCACTGCATCCCGATCCCTCAAGGCTGAATGACTGGTTTCTTGGGGTGGCTCGCGCTTGTTCTCAGGGCCCCATCCCAGTGCCTTTCTTCCCGGAGGTGCATGATGAGCTCACTGGGCCCCTTTCACTGCCAGAAACCGCCCCAGTGGTTCGTCCTCCTCACCACCCTTGACGGTGGGGCAGCGTGGGGGTATACGGAAGTCCCTCCGATGGAACGGTCGGTTGCGATGCAATTGTGTGCAAATACCGCTGCCACCTGGCGGTCACGACCCAGATGTTCTCGAAGAACTCCGTACCGCTACTGACCTCGTGCTGTCTCTGGGCCGTGTGATGTCCACTATGGTGGTCCAAGAGCGCCATTTCTGGCAATGTCTGGCTGACATGAGGGAAACTGTCCAGACTCGGTTTTTAAATGCCCCCATGTCCCAGACCGGCCTCTTCGGCGACGCAGTAGAGAACTTCGCCAAGCAGTTCTCCGCCGCACAGAAGCAGATGGAGGCCATCAAACACATACTGCCCCGGCGTGCAGCTGCTGCCTCCACTCGGCCACCGGCGGCAGCGCCTCAGTCTACTCATCGCCGAGGGCGGCCCCCTGCTGCCGCTCTCACGCAGGAAACGCAGCAGCCTCCAACAAAGCAGCCCCGTGGTCAGACCTTGCGTTTCTCCGGGCAGGAGCACCCCTAGAACTGGTCTCCAGGAATGCTGTGGTTCACACGGATGCCTCTACCACCGGCTGGGGGGCCACGTTCGACGGGCTTGCAGTGTCGGGGGTTTGGACGGGGCCCCAACTGCACTGGCACATCAACTGCCTAGAGTTTCTGGCAGTGCACCTTGCCTTAATTCATCTCAAAGGGCGCTTACGAGGCAAGCACGTACTAGTCCACATGGACAACACTGCGACCGTTGAGTACATCAACCGACAAGGTGGTCTACGCTCCCGTCGCATGTTGCAACTCGCCCGCCACCTGAAGCATCTGAGGTCGCTTTGTGCCATTCACATTTCTGGTCTGCACAACTGGGCAGCCGACGAGCTGTTACGAGCTGCTCGTAACAGGTTCTAGGTGACCTACCCCAAGAGGTAGTTGACACCATCACTTCGGCGAAAACACTATCTACGAGACACGCTTACGCCTTGAAGTGGAACCTGTTCGTCGAGTGGTGTTTTTCTCACCGAGAAGACCCCCGGAAATGTCCGATCAGAGTCGTACTGAGACGGCTGTCTCCCTCCACCCTTAAAGTCTATGTGGCTGCGATTGCTGCCAACCACAACCTCGTGGAAGGGTGGAAGGTAAGTCGGTGGGGAAGCATGACCTGATAATCAGGTTCCTTAGGGGGGCGAGAAAGCTAAATCCTCCACGGCCCCCCTCTATACCCTCTTGGGACCTGTCTTTAGTGCTCAGAGCACTACAGCAGGGCCCATTTGAGCCTTTGCAGACAGTCGCGCTGAAGATTCTGTCAATGAAAACGCAGCTCCTGCTTGCACTGGCCTCCATCAAGAGGGTAGGGGACCTGCACGCATTTTCGGTCGAAGATTTGTGCCTAGAGTTTGGGCTGGCTGACTCCCTGGTAATCCTGAGGCCTGGCCCGGCTATGTGCCCAAGGTTCCTACTACCCCCTTCAGGGATCAGGTAGTGAACCTGCAAGTGCTGCCCACGGAGGAGGCAGACCCAGCCCTAGCTTTGCTTTGTCCCGTCCGAGCATTGAGATGCTACGTAGACCGGACGCAAAGCTTTAAGACCTCAGACCAGCTCTTTGTCTGTCATGGAGACCGGCAGAAGGGGATTGTCGTCTCTAAGCAGAGAATGGCCCACTGGATAGTGGATGCCATCACCCTGGCTTATCAGGCACAGGGTGTGCCCTGCCCGTTCAGGTTGCGAGCTCACTTGACTAGAAATGTTGCATTCTCCTGGGTGCTGGCTCATGGCACCTCGCTGGCAGATATTTGTAGAGCTGCGGGCTGGGCGACCCCCAATACATTCGCTAGATTCTATAGGCTTGCTAAAACCACTCAAGAGAGTCCACATCGTAGACCCTGTCGAGCTCCCCCGTCCCCTCGGCAGCCAGACGTGGCGGAGCATCCGGCGCCAGGCCCTCACTCGATGAATCTGTGAGAACCGGTAGAGGGCTGGGTTCCATGTGTAGAGACCTAAGTGGATCCCATATGTGTAAAATCCACGGTATAGCCTCAGAGCCCGTGTTTTCCCAGCAGACTTCCTGCTATTTTCCAAGAGGGTTACAATCATCTCTAATCTTCCATATGCACCTAAACGTTTGTCCATATGTGTAAGTGCTTCCGAAACCTCCTTCGGGAAGGATGGGCTTCCGCAACGTTTCTGTCCCAAGTGGTACGGGTACGTTTTCCCAGTGTTATCCAGTCTTACTGAGTGGGTAGTGCCATAGCAGCAGTAGCTGGTCTTCTTGTGGTGAGCCCACAAGAAGGGGCGCAGGAGGCTTCCACAGGACACTGGAAGGGGCAGTATCTGTGGCCCTTTGGTAGGGATCCCAATTCGTCGGTTATCCGACATGACGTCGAGAGTGACCGCCTGAAAGGGAACATCTCAGTTACATATGTAACCCTCGTTCCCTGAAGGAGGGAACGGGGACTTCACGTCCTGTCGCTTCAGCTTCTGTACCACCGCTGAGCGGCCAGGTCACTGGCACAGCTCCTCAGCGAAAACCTGAATATGTGCTGCACCAGCTGCCTACTTATACTGATGCTGGATCCAATAATCACATGCTATTTTGCATTGGCTTGTTTTGTTACACTTGAAGTAGATTGGTCTCTCTAAGCGAGATCCCAATTCGTCGGTCATCCAACGTGATGTCTCCCTTCCCTCCTTCAGGGAACGAGGGTTACATACGTAACCGAGACGTTCCATTACATTTTTTTCTATACTATGCCATGGAAGTCAATGGCTACCGAAAACTGCTCATCAGAAGAAAGAAACGCATACAGGTTTGGAACAACTTAAGGTTAAGTAAATGATGAGATTTTTAATTTTTTTTATTTTTTTGTGAGCTATCCCTTTAATATTAATACAAATGTATTTGCCTTCCCACGCAAAGACAAAAATTACATCCATATAAAGTAAAAAATACGTTTTTTACAAAGACCATATACTTAATCAATATATTTTCTTTAGACACAAGTCAAAATGTTACTTAATGTAGGTCAATACTTAATTTCTTAAGTAAAAAACTTAATTTCACTATAAACAAAAAGTAAATTATCTAATATGAAACAAGAATATTAACTTATGAAAAAACTAAAATGAATGTTCTCTGAACATTCTGAAACAAGTAGAAACATTTAAAATGTTAGATGGGCATCCAACTGAAACATTTAAAGTCCCCCTGTAGTCAAATATTTTATCACTTAAAACTTATTTTTGATCATCAAAATTACATATTTAAATGTTTTTTCTTGTGAAAATAATTTTCTCATTCCTTAAAAAGGGTTGAATGTAACTCTACACCCTTGCCTCATTTACTATACGCAGATCTATGAATATGCAAATTAGTCCCGCCTCCACTCAATCACACCAGCCAGCGCCTCCTGATCCACTGAAATGTAGTAACCGCAAAACAATGGCATACACGGATAATGACTGATAAAACTATGTTTTTACTAGCGGACAACTACAGTGAATACTGTAACATTCGTTAAAGTTACTTACTTGACGATGTTGTGTCCTAAAATGCCTTGAAGACTCGAATGCAGCCGTTTGTGATTGTTAATTTGCGCCCGCGAGCATACGCGTGTAAAGTCTATGCACAATCAGCTTGTAACACTCCAAAGAGAAAGGAAAACTTGAAATCGCATCATATGACCACTTTAAGGAGAAAATACTCAGCAATGGTGTTGATTAATAGATTGACACGTGGTTTGTCTAAAAGCATATTAAAAACACCACATAGACAAATAAACAACATAAAAAAAAAATTCACTACAGGGGGACTTTAAGAAAAAAAACATTCCACAAACAATGTATGAATATCATTTTGGTGCTAAAGTTTTGAGAACATTGTTAAAGAACAGATAACTTTGAACTCAGATAACTGTTATATTCACTAGTGAAAAATTAATATACTTAAATGTGTTTGAAATACATTTATTTAATGCTAAGTATACTACAAATACATTTACATATTTATGTACTTAATACAAATACCCAGCAATTGTACTTTTAGTATACTAAACTGGTATACATAAAGTCTGCTTTGCAACAACTAATTTTGTGCTTAATGCACTTTAATTGTGTGGAAGTAGTGCTGAAGTCCAAGTAAAGATATACTTAAGTATATTTGATTGTGCTAAAGTGGAACAATTGCAAGTATGCACTTTATATATTTAGCATTTAAAGACCAATATTATTCACAGATTAAACAATCTTCATCAATAGTGAGATTAAAACACATTTTAGGCTTAATATTAAGACATGTGCATAGTGCACAAGTAGTACTCCACAGAAAGTTTAATTATAATTTTTATATCAGTAAGTCGCGAGCGATATGTCTGTAAATATGTTAATAGTTAAATGATTTTAGCAAATGGCTGCAATATAACAAAGAGTGAAAATTTAAGGGGGTCTGAATACTTTCCGTACCCACTGTATACTTAGTATGAAATAAATGTATTTTAAATATATTTGAAAAAATAAAAAGCCCTGCTGACTGCATGTAGAAAACAGAGCTCTATGCATCTTTTCCAGTGTAGCATTGTCCAGTTTGCTCCTCTGTGGTCACTGTGATGTAAACACAGATTGCAGGAAAACATTATTTAAATGGGGAAAAGGAGTGCTGACTGTTCATTTGGAGATTCATTTCACCAACTGATGCTGACTAGGCAGCACTAGAACCACAGGTGCAATACATCCAGCCTCATAAAATGATTTCTCTTTATGTCTTTGTGCGCTGTTAAAACTATCAAATCACAAAATAGTTTTTATATATATGTATATATATATATATATATATATATATATATATATATATATATATATATATATATAAGCATTTATAAAGTTTACAAAGAAAAGACAAATATAAGAAACAGAACAATTTCAATAGGGTCCTCTCACTGCAGTGCTCGTGCCCTAATTGCCAAGTTTGATTTTGTATATGATGAATATAATGTAACTGCCTTGATAGGTTATACTAAACAAGGAAAAGGCCAAATATAAACTCAGAAAACATCTCACATCCGATCAAACTTATAACGACTTGATATGCACCTACTGTGGGCACTTACAAAGAAACCCATTCATTATAAGTAGCCTGACATTGGCAGATGGCAACTGGTTTAATCTTTTCACCCCAGAATCCTAGGCAGCCTCAGGTTTCCACAGAGGCAATCATACGCACTGAGGTGATGGGATAATTGCCATTGATGGCAGCCAACCTTCCAGAGACAGGCCTCATAGTTTCACAAATAGCACAAACTGACTCGATGGTCAAGAACTCAAGCCAAAGTTTCTAACAACAATCCAGCTGGCTGGTTGATGGAAGATAATTATAAAGTCTCAGTGAATGATGTCCACAGTCCAAAACATCCGGTTACCAATGGTATATACTGTTTTTGCAAAAATTAGTTGGACATTTTTGGACTCCCACTTAAAATGTACGAATCTCACTGCATCACATATCAAAATATTAAACCAAGTGGCATCTGCAAACAAATCATACATGTTTTCTCAGAACTAAATTTTTGCAATGCGTTTTTGCAAACTGTTTTTTTTTGTTTTGTTTTTTTGTGGATGTGTGTAATTACTTCATCACATTAACTATAAATACTGAAAAAAATTTGAAACAATTTTCACTCAAAAATCACATTTTACAATTAATTACAAAGAAATAGCAATAAAATATTGAATTAAAAATGAAATTTTGAAGTAGAGAGGCTGAAATAGTATTTTTTTGTAAAATGTACTTTGATAATCTTTTTTTATTTACAGTGTGGCAATTAATTTCATTTTTTACAGTGTAGCAATAAACCTATTATTCTATTTATTTGTATTATTTTTTATTTCTAACAAAATATTTTTGTGAATTGTTTGCTTGAAAAGTGTTTTGTGCTTTACTTTAAAATGAATACCATAGTATGAGAATATAAGGTAAAGTTTGTATATTATATTATATTATATTATATTATATTATATTATATTAGTGTCATAATGATGGTTGTGAGCAGCCAAATTGCAGCACTCAAATAATTACAAACTAAACTGAAAATTGGACCTCGGAGTCCTCAAGTGTTGTTCAAATTAAAGATTCAGATGACAGCTGTTTATCCCTCTTAGTTATGGTCTCACATGGACCCTCAGAGAGCTGTCAGAAAAGAATGGTGTCATTTCTCCTAACAGAGCAGAAATGACTCATTAAAAGCTGATGACATGATAGTGATGAGCGCAACGCAGTGGTCCACAGTCTCCCAGAATGCCGACCTGCAGTCATTAACAGGGAGGTTGGGCAGGCTGAGGAATGAGGTCACTGTGTTCCATGGTTGAGCAGAGCAGAAGGAGGAGAGCCACTCTGGCCAGGACCATAATGAGCACATTCAATGGCTTTGTATGCAGCCTTTCACACCTTCTCTCACACACACACACACACCCCCACCCACCCACACACATGCATGTTTTTTTTACTGAGAAATGAACAATAGAGAATTATTTTTGTGTTGAAGTATTAAAGAATATATACAGTATTATCATAAACTGCATTTTATGCATTTGAATGTGCAAGCCAAGACACTTTCAAAGTCCACATTACAAAACTGAATTCTATACTCAGTGACATTTTTCGAAAGTCAAGGTTTGGCATTTTTAAACTATAGGTCTGGGATGTCATACTGCACCAGATGACTAAAAAACATCCCCCCGGGTGATGCTGCTAAACCAGCAGGCCATATAAAACACCAACAATAAAAGTATTTTTAAAACATTGCCTAGTAAAACGCCAGAACTTGGTAGCGAAAACAACAAAATCAGAAATGGACTTTTGCTGTCAGCGCTCCCGCTTTGTGATATACACGTCTTGGATGCGTCATCACGCGCCTATAATCCATGCAGGGCTTTTCACAATGACAGAAGCATGACAAAGGTATGAGATTAATACAATGTTTCTCCTCAAAACTCTTTCAAAACTTTGACTGTTTGTCATAGCTTTCTATTGCAACCTAATGTGGATTTTGTAATAATATGACGCAAATGTATTTTGTGTAGCTTTTAAACTACACCAGTTAAGCATTTCTACTTTATTCTTTTAAAAATATCCCAAAATGCACTCAACACACATAAACCATTTACTGTTGTAACCGTATATGTATTAACATAATGCTTCAACTGTGTTAGTTAAGGTGGGAATTATGATCACACAATACTGATTGATGGATTTGCAGGGAATCATCTATCTAAGAGTCATCGATCCCGTAAAAGGGCGAGGCAGACAGTGGTTGAAGTTCATTCCTATCAGATTGCACAAGGAAATTAATAGAAATGATGCCTCTATTAAAATAGCATGAAGTAAACGTGTGAATAGCAATAAAGGCCAAATGGATGTTGAGTAGCGGAGCCCTTTGTTCAAAAATAAATGGGGACTGAATCGCTAGACTGAAGTCAGTGATGCTTTCTCTATAGCCTATAATGTATTCCTTGTTTGAATAACCGTGGAAATGAAATGGTTACAATTAATAGGCCTACCTAATGTTTTTATTAAATTGTGATTATGTTAAATACAGATGTGGTCATATTAAAAATATTTTATGACATGACACCCATTATCTGGCACTTGCCTAAAAAGACGGGTTTATGATGTGCGTTGTTAATAGATTACACTAACATTGGGCTACTTAGGTTATAGCCTTACCCAGGAGTTGGATCAACCTCCACCTAAAAAAAATAAAAGTTATAGAGTTTTCATCTATCTACCTACTTATCTATTCCAGAGCACAAAAATTCAATTAGAATAATAAAAATGTAAAATATATATAACTGAACATATGCAGTATGTAATATATATGTAACTGCATGTAGTACTCGGTTTACGTGCAGTGACTGGGCGGTATGTTTTCTGTAAACTTCCTTTGAAAAGATATACTGATGAATACAGTACTTGTTCTCATTGCAATCTGCAGTGCCCAACCATATATATGCCCTGTGTGATTTGGAATCTGTGTTGAGTCCACTTTACAGGGCACTATTGGATGACTGGAATGCACTGCAGGAAATATCTATCTACCCTAGTGAAAAATAAATATACTTAATTGTATTTAAAATATATTTATTTAATGATAAGTATACTAAAAATAGATTGACATGTCTATACTAACTGAAAATACACTCTAAATGTAGTTATTTCATGCTTTCATCTAGCACAAACTTGGTGCACTACAAATTAATTTGTAAAATACTATACTTTTTAAAACTGTATTTGTGGAAGGATGAAATATATATATATATATATATATATATATATATATATATATATATATATATATATTCATCCTTAAAAAAGTACACCGGCTAGGTTCTTAATTCCATCTACAACATGTTTTTAAAAAAAGTGATTTTCACAATGGTGTTCTCTGAGCACACACACACACACACACAAACTTTAAATATGACCCCCCCACACACACACACCCATATAAACCAACTGGATGAAACCTTGAATGAGGATGCTCACTTCATAACCCCGAATGACATGTCCATGCTCACTCAGCCAAAAAAATCCTATGATCCTGTAGATGTATAAAGGCCATTTTAATGTATGTCTGTGGGGATTGTTTGTACTATATGTTGTCATATCATTAAGGCTGCTGTATGATTCTCACCTAAGACTATGGCACAAAAGACAATATTACATTCTGTGTATTGATATTTGTTTGTTCCTTCGCCCCTTAAAGGGGTCGTATAATGCTGCTAAAAAGAACATTCTTTTGTGTATTTGGTGTAATGAAATGTGTTTATGCGTTTTAAAGTAAAAAATGTGTCGTGTCCAGATCTTGCCTTGCCTTGCCAGCCTGTTTTTCCCCCACGGGGTAGTTTCTGTTGTTTGTTTTGTTTTATTTTAATAAAAAGCCCATTCTTCTGCAGTACTGAGTCCTCGCCTCATCCCTCTACCCGGAACCCTGACATTCTGAAACGTGTCGATTTTTACAAAGCTCATCGGTCTGAAAAGTGAGGTGTGCTCTGATTGGCCAGCTATCCAGTGCATTGTGATTGGCCGAATACCTCAAACGTGTGACGGAAATGTTACGCCCTTTACCATACTGTGATGCCCTGTCCGGCTGGAGCGACGATTCAAAAACATGAAAACCCATTACAAACGAGGCATTTGTTACATCCAGTGTGGACATAATTACGGATTATAATGAATTATACTGTCTTTTTACGTGTTGCATTGTTCCATGTAAACATAAAACCATGTCTGCATTTGTGATCGGAGAAATGACAAACAAGCGCTACTCTGCACTGCTCAAAACTCGCGTTTGAATCATCAGTGGCAAATTCTTTAAATGAAAACGTACTTACAGTCTGTGAGTCAGAACAGCCGGCATTGTAATCTACTCTACCAGGATCAGAAAACAGTCCTCCATAAAATGTGCTGCACACAAATTAATATTTGGGTTGAACTGTTCTGGAACAGTGTTATAAATACAACTTAACCACTGACTGACTAGTCATGTCCTCTTTTGGAAGACCAAACAAAGTAGTTTCGCTTTCACAATGAAACACACGGTGGGCTAGAGTGAGTGGAGGCCGGAGGGCTAGAGTGAGTAGAGGCCGGCGGCTAGAGTGAGCGGAGGCCGGAGGGCTAGAATGAGAGGAGGTCGGCGGCTAGTGTGAGCGGTGGCGGGCAACTAGAGTGAGCGGAGGCCGGAGGGCTAGAGTGAGCGGTGGCGGTCAGCTAGAGTGAGTGGAGGCTTAGAGTGAGCGGAGGCCGGAGGGGTAGAATGAGCGGAGGCGGATTCGACGAAGGAGCGGCCGGTGGGCTTGTGGCAACCACATGTGACGACCCCGGGATTCTTTATGCACCAAGAGCTTGTAACACTTCAAAGAGAAAGGAAAAATTTAAATCGCATCATATGACCCCATTAAAAGTGTCTTAATGAGTATCTTAATAATGTGATTTTAACATCTGCCTAAATATAGGCTACAGTATGTTCAGTGAAGGGGTTTGATAAGTCAGTTTCTCCTCACCTAACTTTCACAAGCTGTGACATTCACCAACAATCAGTTTTGCTGTACTTTTGCTAAACATCTGAACTCGCTAGAGTGCACACTATTGGGAATCTGTGTTGCAGATTTGGCACATTTTTCTGAAGAAACCTTTAGTCTAGAAACTCATTCCAGCTAAAGACACAAGTCTCACCATGTATTTCAAATCTGAGAATAATTAAATTATTTCAAGATGATGCTGTGTAATTTTTTAAATGAGACTTTCTTTTGGGCAAATCAATGAAAATGAGAGAAACATCTATGTTTCTGCTAGGTGCGGTGCACAAATGTAACTGAGCAATTTGCAAATAAAACAATTTAATTAGTTAAATATTGAAGTAATAGTAATTCAGTCATTTATTTTTATTGAATCCTCTGTTGACCTGTTATGATTAATACACTGTATTTGAGTTCTACTTGAGTATAAAAATAGTATAGATAAAAATAAATGTTTTGAGTTGCAAATAATAATAATAATAATTCATAATCATGCAGTACTTTTTTATAATTATGACCTTTATCTTTTTTAATCATTTAACCACACTTGACATTTAGTGCTTTTCACAATTTTACATGGTTGCAAAGCAGCTTTACATACATACAGAAAGTAGTTACAAAAGTAAAGATGTAAACAACATATAGCTAGTTAGTTTGAAATGGTGAAAGACATTCACGTACTTGATCAGAGGGTTTATTTGAGTACATTCCTACTACACTCCAATGCACCTGTACCAACAAACTTTTTTCTCCATTAATGATTCTTCACTGTCCCTTACAGACAATGGCAACATTGCACTTTAAAATGTGGACTGCAGCCCTTTGGTCAAAATATTATGAATTACTAAACAAATTATTAAAAATTATCCTGACCAGTCCTTAAAATTACACAAACAATAAAATGTCAAATAACTTCAGAGACGTTAACTGCATGAAAAGTAACAATGTAAAATGTATTAAAATAATTTCTATTCATGTGTTACATTTACATCCGCAGCGTACTGCAAGACCGTCAAACTGCCAAATCTTTTCATTGCATTTTACATTAGAAACACTTGTGCAGTGCATTGAGAGTTGAAGCGCGCAGAGACAACGGGCAGAGAAATGTTACGCATGGTTTTACTCCACAGGCCTGTTTCTAGCCATTTTGATGCCCTAGGGGAAATCCCCATTTGCCCCCCCCCCCCCTTTTACATACAAAATAAAATAAAACTGATTATGTAAACACACAAATCTTATTGTATATGTATATATACAGGGACGTGCACAGACATTTTGAGGGGCAGGGGCTCAAGCGCAAAAAAGTGCACTTCTCATATTTATTTTTTTTTCTAAACAAAATGTTAAATATATTAGGGGTGTGCAATATTGACAAAAAATAAATCTCAATATTTTCTGGGATTTTATCGATAACGATAATTAGATGATATTTTGCTGAGTGTGTTATTGTGCTGATATCTTAAGGACTACCATGGACAGCTGACTCCTAAAGTTTTGATATTCTTCATATTCATGTTCATATTCATGTCATGTTGCTCAGAGACGCAAATTGGAATTATATTTGTTGGCGAAATAGAGCAAAAACAGGCAATATTGTGTCTAAAGCGTAAGTGTCTAAATATTAAATTCTTGTTTATTGAAATGTTGTATAAAATCAATATCACATTTGTAATCATGCTGCTTTTTGGTGGAAAAAGTGTCTAAAACTCAAGTCTCTTAATATTAACTTCTTGTTTATTGAACTGTTGTATAAAATCAATATCACATTTGTAATCATGCTGACTTTTGGAGAAAAAACGTCACTCTTCATGTGATATTAACTATGTGAAATGATATAAATATATACATTTCTGCCCCCATATCTTGAATTTTGTGATCATTCTAAATGCATTTTAAGAAACTGAATCACGCAGTGAAAGAACGCGCACCGGTCTAACCTACTACACTTCCAATTGCCATAAGCTTAACTTTAGCTAACTTACATCGTAGCTCGCATGAGTCATGGATGTTAGCAAGACAAATTAACCATCATTTCCTTTTGTCTTTTGGATAATTAGCTGTAAATTCAAGGCACAGGTATCTTAGTCTTTTACTTATTGCCACACACCTCCACAGCAAGACAAACACAACTGGAAAGGGAGGGAGGGCTTCATTTCTGCGGCTCTCTGCCTGTCTGTGATGTGCAGCTGATCAATGTGTGCTACACTGCTGTGCTGTGCGGAGACGCGGAGGGGAGAAAGTCTCAACATTTCGCGACCCGACCTGATATTTTTATTTTTATTTGTTTGACAGGGAAAGCTGTGCGCAAACAGAAACACGCACGTGCACACATATATACATATATTTATTTATTTTAAAAAAAGAAGAAGAAAAAAACACTCGCCAGAAAAAAGGGCACTTTCTCTCGAGGAAGAAAAAGGGCAGGTGCTCAAGCCCCCTTCGTTGTCTATGTGTGCACGTGCCTGATATATATATATATATATATATATATATATATATATATATATACACAGG
>NW_015506644.1:148790-156066 GCF_001515645.1 Sinocyclocheilus grahami | reverse complement strand
GTTTGGACAGCTTTTTTCCCTTAATAAAAGAAATCATCATTTAAAAACTGCATTTTGTATTTACTTGCATTATCTTTGTGTAATATTAAAATTTGTTTGATGATCTGAATCTTTTAAGTGTGACAAATATGCAAAAAATTTAAAAAACAGGAAGGGGGCCAACACTTTTTCAGACCACTGTGTATATATATATATAAATGTGCCATAATTTATAAAGATTCATTATTTGCATTAAAAGCACACAATAATGATGTTATTAGCACACTTCAAGTTTACTTTGAATGCCATTGCAGTGCGTTTTGAAGTTACTAAAAGTAAAAGATAGTATGACCTCAGTTTGTTATTAGTACAATATTAATGCACGTTTAACACTCTTAAAGGGGTCATATGACGTTGCTAAAAAATAACATTATTTTGTGTATTTGGTGTAATGAAATGCGGTTTAAGGTTCAAAAAACACATTATTTTTCACATACTGTACATTATTGTTTCTGAAACGTGTCGATTTTTACAAAGTTCATCGTTTTGAAAAGCGAGGTGTACGCTGATTGGCCAGCTATCCAGTGCGTTGTGATTGGCCGAATACCTCAAGCGTTTGACGGAAATGTTACACCATTTACCATACTGTGATGCTGTGTCCCGGTGCGACGAGACAAAACCTATAAAACCCATTATAAACGAGGCATTTGTAGCATCCAGTGGGGACATAATTCCTGATTATAATGACTTGTACTGTCTTTTTACATGTTGCACTGCGTAAACAAAACTATGTCTGCATTTGTGATCGGAGAAACGACAAACAACAAGCGCTACTCTACACTGCTCAAAACTCGCATTTGAATCATCATTTGTCAGAAAACCGGCATTGTAGGCTACTCTCCCAGGAAACTCCTCGTCCTCTAAGCGCTACTCTACACTGCTCAAAACTCGCATTTGAATCATCATTTGTCAGAAAACCGGCATTGTAGGCTACTCTCCCAGGAAACTCCTCGTCCTCTGTAAAATGCGTTGCACACACACGAATAAATGGGTTAAACTGTTCTGGAACAGTGTTGTAAATACAACTTAACCACTGATTATTAGTCGTGTCCTTTTTTGGAAGGCCAAACAAAGTTGTTTCGCTTTCACAATGAAACACACAGCGTCTCCACGATATGGCGGCGGCGGGAACAATACTACAGCGAGAATCAAAATTACGCCTTCTTTCTTTGCGTGAACATTTAGGCGGTGTTATGCAAATCTTCCCACACAGTGATGTAGACATGTGGGGGTGTGTTTAAATGAGGCGTTTTAGGAGGGCGTGGACGAGTCTTAACTTTTATAAAGAATATCTCTTTGGGTTTGAGACTTTAGTCTTTGCAACTTCAGGGATCTTATCTATTCACAAACAGCTTGTAACACTCCAAAAAAAAGGAAAACTTGAAATCGCGTTATATGACCCCTTTAAAGTGTAATTGTAATGTCAGCAAAATACATTTGAAGTTTATGCTGAATGAATTCTGCATTTCAAAACTTAAATACAAGAAGGGACATTTAAAGTGTACTTAAGTATACTTAAAATAGTTTCACTTTAGCACAAACAAGTATATTTATTACAACTTTAGTTGTACTTAAGCACTGCTTTGGCACAACTAAAATGCATTTAGTACAAAATTAGTTGTTCCAATTTAACAGACTTTAAGTATACCAATTTATAGTGTGTCACAAATACATTTAGTAATACTAAAGTGCATACAAATAAATTGTGCTTAAGTATACTATTTTTTCACTAGGGTAGCAGCAATTTCAGGTCCTGATATCAACAAAAACACATGATTTCAGAAGTACCCTCAGGGCTGTACACTGCTGGGTGGAGCAATAAAAAAAGTTCTAAAGCATCACACACTGGTGCTGAAGCACCATTTTAAGTGTCCCACATACCAGTATTTTCAATAAACCTTTCTTGGCGGTCTAAAAACCTATTATCATACCACTGTGAAGAGTACTCAAGGCTGGCACCAAAAACCCATATCGCTTCCAAAACAAAAACATCTTTATAACCCATAAAAACAAGAAGGTTCATGGAAGTTTTATTGAATATTTGGGAGGAAGAATCTCTGGAATAAACCCTCATACCTGTCAGTGCAGCATTTCACAACTTTCAGAATCTGACTCTTTAAATCAAGCAAAATTGCATATTAAACAGGGGATTGTTTTGGTGAGACTTGTAGGAACAGGGCTGTCAATCAAAACATCAAAACATTTCACAGCAGAAAATACTTCACGTTTCATAAATACCTGAGACTGACTGTTTGCTTTGCAATAATGACAGACTGACTGTAGATTTTTCTGCTACTCGCCAAATAAATAAATATGTAGACAGTTTGAATTATTTTATAATATTATCCTGAATATCATCTGTACCACACATTGCTAATCTCATTTAATCTTAGCTTTGTACTTGACTCTCACTTAGAATAAGAAAAAAAGAAAAAAAAGTTAGCATTAGCAATTCTACATCAAAAAGACTTTATATATTTGAAAGAAGCAAGCAGGTGACTCAGGTTCACTCTCTTGTATATTGTGATTTCTGGGAGGAGTCATCCATAATGAACCATCCACTATATCTACACTATATTCCATTTCTATATCATGCTTAATTCACAAATGTTTGGGAACATTTTAACCCATCATTTGAATGAGTCTCTTGAATTTAAATAAACTCATCTCGAAATTGATTACAACTTTACAAAGTCTAATACAATTACACCAGCAGTAATAAGTTACATGGCCAGTTGACCGGTCTGAATGAGGAATTTGTTTGGATTCTTATTCATGTATGATGAAGGCAACTGATTTTTAACTCCACAAATAACTCCCTGAACTATTCTACTAACATTGACAAAGAAGAAGAAAAAAAGTTAATTAGCAACTCGGAATGTTGTGATGATTAAAGCAAAAATGCTGTGACCTTCCATTAATACCTCATGTTTGGATGAAACACACACACACACACACACACAAATCATTGTGCACATTTCCTTGTGTCAATCAGGATGGGCTGAAGTGGATACACAGTCACAGTGGAGCATTTCAAAATCATAATGCTTTGTCTGATATAAGTAATTACACAAGAGAGATAGCAATTAAAGAATGTTATCTCCCTTCTCTAGTTTCCTTTTCTCTTCTTCAATCACATTTAATTGAAGTCAAGAGGTTTGAGAAAACAAGGTAGGGAAAATAAGATGGAGGAGGTTAAGTTATTTGCAAAATGAGTTTTAATAAGATTAAAACAATTAAGAGTTCAATAATGGAATTGATTCTAAAGTGTATGGCTTTCTTCTTCTTTTTGCTTTGTTCTGTCTCAAATACAGAAATCAGCACTAAAATCACTCTCTGACCTTGTCATGCACTGCTGTTTACCGCTGTGAGATGATTGTTTGTTTTTGTAGGCTTCTGTTTGGGAAAGTCAATGTGAAATGCATGAGTTATTCATAATGTGCCACATCAGGTCCATCAGGTCCACAGAATGAGTTTTAAGCAAATCTTATGTTATTTACTCATCCTCTCTCTAGTGTTGTGTTGAGCCAACGAATAGCACAGAGAGCCGTAAGTGTACTCTTTAGCTTAGGATTTAATAGCGGTCCCTGGTGAGGAGGTATTAATGCAGATTTACGGACAGGGTTGGAAAGACACACGGACCACCCACATCTGAACTAGTGACTGGAGTTTGGAAGCCAGTCAGCTTTATGGTGGGTTTAATAACAGGGTGCAGATGCCACCTTAGCTTATCCATTTTTACTTTTCAAAAGAAATGCAGAAAATGCTACGGATCTAAAATTAAACTAAAAAATAAATATTTTATTATTATATTTATGATGTTGCTATTAGTTTTAAGAAAGTTAGCAATCACTGCAAATCTTAAAGTAATGCCTAAAGTCATTAATACAAATAATTAAGTGGTTGTAACACTATGAAGCCTACTGTATCATATTTGATAATCTAAGTCTTCTATATTTTTGCTCATCTTGGTAATCTGAATAAATTGAGGTGATTTTTCCTCTATATTTCCTACATCTTACTATATGAGCCATAAAAGCCTGATGTGTCAAAATGTTGGTTATGTATGTAACCATGGTTCTATGACTGGCGGAAGTCCGCGAGTGGAATATTTTCCTGTCTTCCTCCTTGTCAAGAACCTGATACAAAAGCTGTCACCTCGTGACCTTAATGACGTGTCTGTCTATAAATTCCTCCTTAAACATCATCACTTCATCTTTCGTCTTCTCGTTGACCCGAGTGACCAGAGGCTCTGGCAGTCTTCCGCCAGTCGTTCATTCATTCATTTATTTATTTATATAGCACCTTACAGGCTACACAGTATCTCCAAAAGTGCTGTACATTACAATAGAAAGCAAAAGAACAACAAGACAAAGCATAACACATCCATGTAGTAATATACTAAAATGCCAGAGAGTACAAATATGATTTTAAACGTTCTTTAGACACATTAAAAGTTATGGAAGATATAACCTCCAATGGCAGATTATTTCACAGTCTTGGCCCATAGAGAAAGCACAATTATCCTACAATTTGAGACGCGCTCTGGGAATTGTTAGAAGAAACTTGTTAGATGATCTTAGTATTACACCTGGACTGTATGGCTTAATAAGCACCACTAAATATTCTGACGCCATTCTGTGGAGTGCTTTAAAAACATATATCAAAGTATTATACTCTATCCTAAATTGTACTGCTATCCTAAAGAAGATAACAAGGGAGTAACATGATCCATTTTCCGAGTATTCATTAACATCCTTAAAGCAGCATTTTTTTACTAGCTGCAAGTGAGCAACGTATGTTTGGCGTGTCCCAATATAAAGACAACAATAATCTAACCGGGAAAAAATATGGTCACCAGCAGACAGAATAGGTTTAAATTTGGCTAATAATATTAGCTAATTTTAATTTTCTATATATAGAAGAAGCAATTATGAACCACAGTTTTTATCTGTCGATCAAATATGAGAGATGAGTCAAAAATGACTCCAACGTTCTTTACTTGATCCTGCAGGTAACCCTTCCATGGGACTAAGTTATTGTTTACCATCTAGCTAAAAGCTGTGCGACCAGAGATAATTCCTATTTTGTTTTCATTCAATTGAACAAGGTTTTCAGCCATCCACATCTTACTTCCTCCAGACACTTAAAAAGTATAACATTGGAATCCTTGCTACTGGGTCTCAGCAGTAAATAGATGAGTGTCATCTGCATACAGATGGTAAGAAATACCATACTTCTTAAAAATAATTCCCAAAGGGAGTATATACATTGAAAACAGGACTGGACTCAAAATTGACCCTTGTGGGACCCCACAGGTAATAGGTGCTGAAGCAGAGAAATAGTTACCAATCTTCACTGAAAAGGATCTACATTTCAAATAAGAGGCAAACCATTTTAAGATCGTCCCCTGAATGTTGGCATGATTAAACTGCTTTAAGTGAGTCAGAAGGATCTGGTGTTCAATGGTGTCAAAAGCTGCTGACAAATCCAACAAAATTAATACTGCATGCTTACTTGCATCCATTATTAAAAGGGCTGATTCTGTACTGTGTCCACCCCTAAAACTAGACTGGAATTTATCTAAAATATTATTCTTTGTTAAGAAAGTGGATAATTGTTTCAGCGCCACTTTTTGAAGTACCTTAGACAAGCTAGGCAATTTTAAAATTGGCCATAATTTTTTTAATCATATGGGTCCAGACTTGTTTTTTTAAGATAAGGCTCAACAGTAGTAGAACCACGGTTAGTGAAAGTGAAGTCACGTGTGGCCAAATATGGTGACCCATACTCAGAATTTGTGGCAGCTATGTGCTGCTGTTACGGGACTGACAAGACGTGAGACGTGCGGATCCATATGCAAACTTTTCATTTGGAGAAGACAGAGACGTGGTCATAAAAACCGGCAGGGTCAAACAAGTATATGGCGGGCAAGACACAAGAATAGTCCTAGGGCAGGTCGATAAACGGCAAACAGAATCAGAAGGGACAAGACTAAAGGGAGAAATCCAGGCGAAGATCAGGAACCGAGAAAACCGCTAAGGCTAAGGCTAAGGCTAAGGCTAAGGCTAAGGCTAAGGCTAAGGCTAAGGCTAAGGCTAAGGCTAAGGCTAAGGCTAAGGCTAAGAAACGAGGGCTCGGTAGAGTAGCTATCAAAAGATAGGCGCTAAAAAATACTCGGCAGAGGGAAGGGAACAGAGTGAGTGTTAAATAGTGAGGGAGTGATATGAAACAGCTGGGTGCAATCAGTGTTAACAGCTGTGTGCAATCCGTGCTGAGTGCAATCAGTGCAATGAATGATGGGATATGTAGTCCGGGGTGATGTGCAACAGTGTGTAGTGCGAGAGTCAATGAAATTGGAAAGGGTGACCTCTGATGGCTAGCAGAAGGAAGTTCATGGACCGGATTCGTGACAGCTGCGGTGCCCAAGGGTTACATAAGTAATCTGTTGGAATGCACTCTTATCAGAATGTTGTTGTTTATTTTGTTACTGTAGGCTTGTGTATGTTTTTTCTGCCTTTGTTAAAGGCTGTTAAATTATTAAGCAGTGTCTCATGTAGGTTTTTTTTTCTTTCATGTATTTTAAGTGGTGACCACTGCGAGGTGCTGTGGGTACATATGTTTTTTTTTATCCCTGGCATGATGTAGATTGAAAAGTGAAAGTAAAAGTTTCCCGCATGTTCGTTGCGTTCTGACAGAAAAGTGCTCCCTGTCTTTATTTAAAATCAACAGGTTATGGGCCCAGAACGCTACAGTGAATGTGCTGAAAGGCTTATTAGAAGATATTGAGCTACTGTGAATAAAAATCGTTGAGTTGGATCAAACTATCCTACGTGGAATGTGCAATGTCAGATGGCATTGATGAGAGACGAACTGTGGGACTTGGTAAATGGTAAAGAAGTTGCTCCACTATCAGATCCAAATAAGTTGGCAAGTTACATGGCTAAAAGTGATTGTGCACTGGCTACCATCGTATTGTCTATAGAAACATATTTGCTCTATTTAATAGGAGAGCCTGAAGATCCTACTGTTGTGTTGAAAAAACAGATGGATCAGTACCAGAAGAAAACATAAACATAAACTTTATTCTTTGCAATTAAAAGACAGTGACCCAGTCCAATAGCACACTAAAGTTATGACAGAAACATTTGATGCACTGTCAGTTGTGGGCGATCACATCGAAGAGGAAGATAATGTAGTGCACCTGCTTGCAGGAGCGCAGGAGACATTTTCAAAG
>NW_015506644.1:133843-148555 GCF_001515645.1 Sinocyclocheilus grahami | reverse complement strand
GGTGGCGGGGGGGGGGGGGGGGGGGGGGGGGGGGGGGGGGGCAAACTGTAAGCAAAAGCCCAGATAGTAAGATTAGATTTCCAGATATCGGACCACCACTTTAGATTCACTTTCGGACCTCCTTCATATATTAAACTTGCCTGATCATTGAACTGGATTAAATCTTATTTAACACAGCCCAATTCAATTGGTTTCATATACCAAAGGCTATATTCTAAAAGAGTTGGCAGGTTAGAATTTTTGTTGAAATGAAAATTGCAAAGAGATATTGCAATACTTGAAAATTATATTTACCCACAACTTTACACCACATAGAGCCACCTTGTGGAATAATATAATTATTACAATAAATAGGAAAACGCTATTTAAACAAGAATGGTTTGAGAAAAAAGTTATATTATGTTGTCGATTTGATAGATGAAGATAGTCAGTTAATTCAGTATAATGCATTCATGGAGAAATTTGCGATAAAATGTTCCTTTAGAGAATATAATACTGTGTGTAGAGCCATCCCTTTTGCACTAAAACAATTAATACAAAATACTCTAACATATTCTGATTTAAGAGAGAACTATTTAGATCAGGGTCAGATGCACTATTCCCTAAATAATTAACATGTGGAGAACAAAGATACCTCCATAACGAGTTTCTCATATTTGTCATAACATTATATTCTATGGGTTTAATGAATTTGCATTCAATGTAGTTATCTGTAACTCTCATATAACTATATTTTCACTGTCTTAGAGGAGAGTGCCATTGAATGTTTAGCTAATATGAAGTGGGTTTTCATTAAAAAAAATCTAACTAAAATCAGAGCTGAAAACAAACTCTGGATGAAAAAAAAACTCCCAATAAATGTCCAAACAGCGATTCTATGACAGCATTTATTGTGTTATATCTTGTGCATCATTTACATTTAGCATTTGATGTTGATTTGATAGGAAGCATTATAATTGTTACTTATTATTGGCATCATTGTACAGACAATTTGAAATGAAAATTCATTGCACTGATTTTAAATTCAGCTGAGGTATCTGACATAATATGACATAACATTGATCTTTTATATGAAGTGTGTCTTAAGGCCCAATGTAGTTATCTGTAACTCTCATATAACTATATTTTCACTGTCTTAGAGGAGAGTGCCATTGAATGTTTAGCTAATATGAAGTGGGTTTTCATTAAAAAAAATCTAACTAAAATCAGAGCTGAAAACAAACTCTGGATGAAAAAAAAACTCCCAATAAATGTCCAAACAGCGATTCTATGACAGCATTTATTGTGTTATATCTTGTGCATCATTTACATTTAGCATTTGATGTTGATTTGATAGGAAGCATTATAATTGTTACTTATTATTGGCATCATTGTACAGACAATTTGAAATGAAAATTCATTACACTGATTTTAAATTCAGCTGAGGTATCTGACATAATATGACATAACATTGATCTTTTATATGCAGTGTGTCTTAAGGCCATATAGGCTATAATATTGTCATGAATCCAGTCCGTGGTCTTCTGTCCGATTGCCACCAGAGGTTGCCCTTCCATTATATTGACTTTCACACCACACAGACTGATACACGTCACCCTGGACTACATTTCCCATGTTACATTGCACTGATTGGACTCACCTGCAGTGAATCACACACACACTATATTACATCCTCTCAGATCCTTCTCAAACTGCTGAGTATTGTTCTGCATTTATCACTCTCTCAGTGATAGCTGCTTTACGGAGCCATATCGTGTTTTCATAGTCTAGTCTTGTTATTACCTGATTTTTGATTCCTGCCTACGTACCTTCGATTATCTATTGTTTTACCGTTCTGACTCTGTTTGCCCCTGCCTGGATTATTGTTGCGTACCTGGATTATCTCTCTTTGCCTTGCCCTGTTGGATATTGTTTGCCAGAGTCTGACCACATCTGTCTTTGGACTACTGTTGTGTTTTGCCTGTGCCATACCTGTTTGCTGGTGTTTCGACCCTGCCTGTGTTATTGACCACGTCTCTGTCTAATAAAGCTTGCAAATGGATCTGCACGTCTCTTGTCTCGTTCGCCCTGTTACAGAATACTTGGCCACACAAGGATCCAGCAGCTTTTCAGAAGAACATCGGCCAGGTATGGACACAGCACAAATATTATTATCTCTTAAACAAGGCCTGAGTGTGCGCTGCATGCAAACAGGGCGCAAGTTCTTTCCGTTCCAGCACTTAAATAGTTTTTAATCACATTAAAATGTGAACTCTCGTCTCGTTCATCCTGTTAAAAATATGTTGTTTTTAGATAAATCCCTCAGAGGGGTTTGACCAACCAGTTAAACAGACAGACTACTAGGTTATTTATTTATATATTTACAAATCATCCAAGCACCCCAATCCCAGCCATTTCTAATATACATTTGATTAAAATGGCTAAATATTATTAAATTGTAACGAAATTAAAGATCCATCTTTGATTGTCAAAAGAATTTCAGGTGCAGTTCCCTGCAGCCAATTAGATTTCAGGTAGCATTTTCACCGGTCAGTCCTGGAAGTCTAATTGGTTGATAACGTTTGACAATGTTTAGTCCAGGTGCGCAAAGAATTAATTTCTAGCACAAGAGCATGGAGAGATTTGTGAGTGCACAGGAAGCAGTTTGTGCATGCACACATGGACACTTTTAGTGAGAACAGCGATTTGCGTATCTGAGAGTGAGCATTCAATTTAGTGTGAGAGCAAAGGAATGTACTATTTATATTAATGTACATTTGCGCTACAACAGTGTGGTCTTTATTTATATATTTACAAATCATCCAAGCACCCCAATCCCAGCCATTTCTAATATACATTTGATTAAAATGGCTAAATATTATTAAATTGTAACGAAATTAAAGATCCATCTTTGATTGTCAAAAGAATTTCAGGTGCAGTTCCCTGCAGCCAATTAGATTTCAGGTAGCATTTTCACCGGTCAGTCCTGGAAGTCTAATTGGTTGATAACGTTTGACAATGTTTAGTCCAGGTGCGCAAAGAATTAATTTCTAGCACAAGAGCATGGAGAGATTTGTGAGTGCACAGGAAGCAGTTTGTGCACGCACACATGGACACTTTTAGTGAGAACAGCGATTTGCGTATCTGAGAGTGAGCATTCAATTTAGTGTGAGAGCAAAGGAATGTACTATTTATATTAATGTACATTTGCGCTACAACAGTGTGGTCAACATTTGTCAGTAAAATAACGCCAGAATTTTCCTTAATCAAAATTGTGGAGGTCGATTGCGGTCTTTTCAAAACTGCGAGGGTCATGACCCCCCTGTCCACCGTGTCAACGGCGCGCCTGCCTGCTTGCGAGTTTACCAGTGTCGTTCAACATGTTTGTTATGGCACTTAAAGCTAGTGCAGATGTAGCCTACCTAAAATGGAGATTGTCACAGAATGATTGCTGCATGAAGAACAAAAACTGAGAGACTGTGATGTTGAAAAAGATTGGATCAGACTATGACGAGACATTCAGCCCAGTGATCAGATTAGAGTTAATTAGAACAGAACTAAAGGAAGAAATGTACATGCAACAACCTGAAGGTTTTGTCGACAAAGGAAAGGAACATCTAGTTTGCAAACAAAATTGCAGCATCTATGGTCTAAAGTAATCACCAAGGTGTTGGAACATTGCTATAGATGAACAGCTGAAGAAAATGGGATTTGTGCAGACCACAGGTGATCCATGCATTTATACTGCAGCAACAGGTGAGATGTTCATTATTGCTGTGTATGTTGATGACATTCTCTTGGCTGTATGCAGTAATAAAGGAATGATGGAAGTGAAAAAAAATGCTCACAAAACACTTTGAGATAAAAGACATGGGTGAGCTTTCCCATTTTCTTGAGTGAAAATTATTCAAAAACCAAAAACAGTAGAAATTTGGATGGGTCAGACCACATATGCCAAAAATGTTCTGGAGAAATTCGGAATGGAAAACTCAAAGACAGTAAGCACACCACTAGACATCAACGCAAAGCTTGTCAAACACTCTGATGACCGTGAAGCAGGAGATCCAAAACAAATTCTGTCTGCTGTTGGTAGTCTACTTTACTTGCCAACAAGAACAAGACCAGACACTGCTTATGCAGTGAACAATGTTCAGCTCTCTCGAGGGAGCTGATTGTCATGACTGCGAGTTACTCTCGCTGCGTGTGCTCTGCTCTCACCTGCCCGTTTTTGATGAGAGCGGCCAGGCTTGCAATCCCGCTGACAGCGGTCCCGCTGTTGCCGAGGTACAGCGTAGACTGTTGTCAGGGGGATCGCAAGTGGATTTAGTGGAGGGATCTGAGACGGGCTCGTCCTTTTCTCGGTCCTCACCCGCTAGATCCATGGCTCCCTTTCAGGGATCAGAAGCCTGCGCTGCGGTTTCTTCCCCCAAGAGAGAGAGCAAGACACTTCATCTATCTTCCTCTGTGGAGGTGGATGTGATGAGTGTCGAGACAGAGGAGACTGTGGACTCACCACCACAGTCCCTCGCGTATAAGGAGGAACCTGAGGGCAGCTACAACTGGGGTGGAAAGGATAACACCTCAGTATACGGTGCCCGATCCTCCTCAGTGCCCTCACGGAGATTTACTGATACCCCTGCCACCCTCGGTGCTTCAGGGCTCAGAGAGCTCCGACAAGCGAGTTTCCCAGCTGCCACCCGGCGACGGTACGGCACGGGAGAGCTCATCCCCTCAAGTGAGGGCGCTAGAGCAGTCAGGTTGATCGTTCCCTGCCGGTCATCTGCTTCAGGGCACCGAACTGGCTCCTCTTGTGACACCAGAGGCCAGTCTCGAGGCTGGTACCCTTAGTAGATTTTCTGGCAGCATGGAAACTTCTGCCAAATGTCTCAAAATGGGTCCTGCAGATTGTAGAAAGAGGCTACAGAATCCAGTTCGTTTCTCATCCGCCTCGTTTCAACGGGGTCATTCCCACACTAGTGGGCCCCGAGCAGGCTCTGGTAATGGTAGACACTCACTTAAGGAAGGGGGCCATAGAACATGTTCCTCCTCTGTCGAGAGCGTCTGGGTTCTACAGCCGTTACTTCATCATTCCGAAGAAGGATGGGGGGTTGAGTCCGATCTTAGATCTCCGTCTTCTGAACCGCGCTATCAAATGGCTTCGGTTCAAGATGCTTACTATCAAGCAGATAGTATCTCAAATCAAGTTCGGGGACTGGTTTGTTATGATAGATCTCAAGGACGCATACTTCCATGTATCCATCCTTCCTCAACACTGGAATTTCCTAAGGTTTGCTTTCGGGGGTGAGGTATACCAATGTCGGGTTCTTCCCTTTGGCCTGTCACTCTCACCCCGCACTTTCACCAAGTGTGTGGATGCTGCTCTGGCTCCGCTGCGACTCCAGGGCATCCGCATACACAATTACATTGACGATTGGTTGATACTAGCTCAATCGGAGCAGTTGGCGGCTCGGCATCGAGATGTCGTCCTTGCCTATATGGAAAAGCTGGGGTTAAGACTAAACGCCAAGAAAAGTGTGCTTTCTCCACTACAGAGAACCACTTATCTGGGCGTGGTGTGGGATTCGACCACGATACAGGCATGTCTGTCTCCTGCTCGTATCGACTCAATCCTCACGCAGTCAGAGAAGGACAGTCACTCACTGTCAAACAGTTTCAAAGACTGTTGGGTCTGATGGCAGCGGCATCCAATGTGATACCTTTTGGCCTGCTGTACATGAGACCCAAGGGGAAATCCACTTCGCAAGATCAATGTCACACGGAGATGCTTACGTAACTTGGACATATGGAAGAAACGTTGGTTCCTGGCTCAAGGCCCGATGTTTCGGGGCTCCTTGTTGTTGTGTAACTCTAACGACGGAAGCCTCTCTTACGGACTGGGGGACGGTCATGAGTGGCCGCTCTGCCCAGTGTCTGTGGGAAGGCAATGATCTCACATGGCACATAAACTGCCTGGAGATGCTGGCCATGTTTCGAGCTCTGAGACACTTCCTTCCAGACCTGTGGGGACATCATGTGCTTGTCCGCACAGACAACACATCAGTGGTCTCCTACATCAACCGATAGGGGGGTCTGCGTTCGCGCCCCCTTTGCAGGCTGGCACGCCGGATCCTACTGTGGGCTCAGGGGAAGCTCCTCTCACTAAGAGCAGTCTACATCCCTGGGTACCTCAATCAGGGGGCAGACATCCTGTCGAGACAGGGGCTGAGGCCTGGGGGATGGAGACTCCACCCCACAGGTCGGAAGTGGATCTATTTGCGTCGCAGGAAATGACACACTGTCCCCAGGGCTGGATGCCATGGTGCAGACGTGGCCGAGGTTTTTGTCTGTATGCCTTTCCCCCGATTGTTTTGCTCCCAGGAGTTCTGGAGAGAGTACGCCGGGACGGGGTCCATCTTTTGCTAGTAGCCCCGTTCTGGCCGGCTCGAGTATGGTTCTCGGACATGGTGTCCCTCCTCGATGGCTCTCAGCTGGAGATTCCGATCAGGAGGGACTTCCTCTCTCAGGCGGGGGGCACCATCCTTCACCCCCGCCCAGAGTTCTTGAAGCTGTGGGCGTGGCCCCTGAGGGGGCACAGCTCCTAGCATCTGGTCTCTCAACTGAGGTTGTTGAGACCATACTCCAGTTCAGAGCTCCCGCCACAAGGAAACAGTATGCTTTGAAGTGGAAGCTTTTCACTTCCTGGTGTGGACCGTGACTGCAGGACCCAGACAATCTGACTGTGCAGAAGTGGAAACCAGCATAACTCAAAAAAAGAACAACATACAAGCATATGAGATTATTAACTTCTTTATTCAAATTCTCAGTTTCAAATTATATCAGATGACTTCCTTTCATATGCACGCTCTTTCACCAGTACCACTGTTGAGTAACTGTTCTATAGAAACAACATTAACCCTCTAAGTGCCAAAGTCGCAAAATTGCTACAAGATGTCATCCTTAATAAATAGACTGTAGTTCCTAATATGGTGTAATATCTCATTTGTATTCCCTACCACTAGATGGCAGACATGCAGTACTTCGATTCTAGACCAAAATTACGTCACGTTCCTATAGGACGGGGTCCATCTTTTGCTAGTAGCCCCGTTCTGGCCGGCTCGAGTATGGTTCTCGGACATGGTGTCCCTCCTCGATGGCTCTCAGCTGGAGATTCCGATCAGGAGGGACTTCCTCTCTCAGGCGGGGGGCACCATCCTTCACCCCCGCCCAGAGTTCTTGAAGCTGTGGGCGTGGCCCCTGAGGGGGCACAGCTCCTAGCATCTGGTCTCTCAACTGAGGTTGTTGAGACCATACTCCAGTTCAGAGCTCCCGCCACAAGGAAACAGTATGCTTTGAAGTGGAAGCTTTTCACTTCCTGGTGTGGACCGTGACTGCAGGACCCAGACAATCTGACTGTGCAGAAGTGGAAACCAGCATAACTCAAAAAAAGAACAACATACAAGCATATGAGATTATTAACTTCTTTATTCAAATTCTCAGTTTCAAATTATATCAGATGACTTCCTTTCATATGCACGCTCTTTCACCAGTACCACTGTTGAGTAACTGTTCTATAGAAACAACATTAACCCTCTAAGTGCCAAAGTCGCAAAATTGCTACAAGATGTCATCCTTAATAAATAGACTGTAGTTCCTAATATGGTGTAATATCTCATTTGTATTCCCTACCACTAGATGGCAGACATGCAGTACTTCGATTCTAGACCAAAATTACGTCACGTTCCTATACAAAGTGTTCGAGGAAATAGCAGAGCAAGTGAGCTATTGTGTCATTGATGCGGAAGCAGTTCAGTTTATAGCATGCGAGTAAATTGTGAGATTTGTGAGAGAAAATCGCCAAATGGCTAATAAAAAGTTGTACCGTGAGGACGTGTTACAAATGTTATTCGCCAATTCTGACTCTGAAGGGGAATATTTGCCTTTTGGAAATGATGATCGGTCGTCTAATAATTGCACTTCTCCCGGTGCATCTTTGCAGTGCAATGGTGCCGCCATGCAAGGTGAGAGTGTTCACGAAGCACAAACAAGTGATCATTTTGACCTTACAGAATACTTGGCCACACAAGGATCCAGCAGCTTTTCAGAAGAACATCGGCCAGGTATGGACACAGCACAAATATTATTATCTCTTAAACAAGGCCTGAGTGTGCGCTGCATGCAAACAGGGCGCAAGTTCTTTCCGTTCCAGCACTTAAATAGTTTTTAATCACATTAAAATGTGAACTCTCGTCTCGTTCATCCTGTTACAAATATGTTGTTGTTAGATAAATCCCTCAGAGGGGTTTGACCAACCAGTTAAACAGACAGACTACTAGGTTATTTATTTATATATTTACAAATCATCCAAGCACCCCAATCCCAGCCATTTCTAATATACATTTGATTAAAATGGCTAAATATTATTAAATTGTAACGAAATTAAAGATCCATCTTTGATTGTCAAAAGAATTTCAGGTGCAGTTCCCTGCAGCCAATTAGATTTCAGGTAGCATTTTCACCGGTCAGTCCTGGAAGTCTAATTGGTTGATAACGTTTGACAATGTTTAGTCCAGGTGCGCAAAGAATTAATTTCTAGCACAAGAGCATGGAGAGATTTGTGAGTGCACAGGAAGCAGTTTGTGCATGCACACATGGACACTTTTAGTGAGAACAGCGATTTGCGTATCTGAGAGTGAGCATTCAATTTAGTGTGAGAGCAAAGGAATGTACTATTTATATTAATGTACATTTGCGCTACAACAGTGTGGTCAACATTTGTCAGTAAAATAACGCCAGAATTTTCCTTAATCAAAATTGTGGAGGTCGATTGCGGTCTTTTCAAAACTGCGAGGGTCATGACCCCCCTGTCCACCGTGTCAACGGCGCGCCTGCCTGCTTGCGAGTTTACCAGTGTCGTTCAACATGTTTGTTATGGCACTTAAAGCTAGTGCAGATGTAGCCTACCTAAAATGGAGATTGTCACAGAATGATTGCTGCATGAAGAACAAAAACTGAGAGACTGTGATGTTGAAAAAGATTGGATCAGACTATGACGAGACATTCAGCCCAGTGATCAGATTAGAGTTAATTAGAACAGAACTAAAGGAAGAAATGTACATGCAACAACCTGAAGGTTTTGTCGACAAAGGAAAGGAACATCTAGTTTGCAAACAAAATTGCAGCATCTATGGTCTAAAGTAATCACCAAGGTGTTGGAACATTGCTATAGATGAACAGCTGAAGAAAATGGGATTTGTGCAGACCACAGGTGATCCATGCATTTATACTGCAGCAACAGGTGAGATGTTCATTATTGCTGTGTATGTTGATGACATTCTCTTGGCTGTATGCAGTAATAAAGGAATGATGGAAGTGAAAAAAAATGCTCACAAAACACTTTGAGATAAAAGACATGGGTGAGCTTTCCCATTTTCTTGAGTGAAAATTATTCAAAAACCAAAAACAGTAGAAATTTGGATGGGTCAGACCACATATGCCAAAAATGTTCTGGAGAAATTCGGAATGGAAAACTCAAAGACAGTAAGCACACCACTAGACATCAACGCAAAGCTTGTCAAACACTCTGATGACCGTGAAGCAGGAGATCCAAAACAAATTCTGTCTGCTGTTGGTAGTCTACTTTACTTGCCAACAAGAACAAGACCAGACACTGCTTATGCAGTGAACAATGTTCAGCTCTCTCGAGGGAGCTGATTGTCATGACTGCGAGTTACTCTCGCTGCGTGTGCTCTGCTCTCACCTGCCCGTTTTTGATGAGAGCGGCCAGGCTTGCAATCCCGCTGACAGCGGTCCCGCTGTTGCCGAGGTACAGCGTAGACTGTTGTCAGGGGGATCGCAAGTGGATTTAGTGGAGGGATCTGAGACGGGCTCGTCCTTTTCTCGGTCCTCACCCGCTAGATCCATGGCTCCCTTTCAGGGATCAGAAGCCTGCGCTGCGGTTTCTTCCCCCAAGAGAGAGAGCAAGACACTTCATCTATCTTCCTCTGTGGAGGTGGATGTGATGAGTGTCGAGACAGAGGAGACTGTGGACTCACCACCACAGTCCCTCGCGTATAAGGAGGAACCTGAGGGCAGCTACAACTGGGGTGGAAAGGATAACACCTCAGTATACGGTGCCCGATCCTCCTCAGTGCCCTCACGGAGATTTACTGATACCCCTGCCACCCTCGGTGCTTCAGGGCTCAGAGAGCTCCGACAAGCGAGTTTCCCAGCTGCCACCCGGCGACGGTACGGCACGGGAGAGCTCATCCCCTCAAGTGAGGGCGCTAGAGCAGTCAGGTTGATCGTTCCCTGCCGGTCATCTGCTTCAGGGCACCGAACTGGCTCCTCTTGTGACACCAGAGGCCAGTCTCGAGGCTGGTACCCTTAGTAGATTTTCTGGCAGCATGGAAACTTCTGCCAAATGTCTCAAAATGGGTCCTGCAGATTGTAGAAAGAGGCTACAGAATCCAGTTCGTTTCTCATCCGCCTCGTTTCAACGGGGTCATTCCCACACTAGTGGGCCCCGAGCAGGCTCTGGTAATGGTAGACACTCACTTAAGGAAGGGGGCCATAGAACATGTTCCTCCTCTGTCGAGAGCGTCTGGGTTCTACAGCCGTTACTTCATCATTCCGAAGAAGGATGGGGGGTTGAGTCCGATCTTAGATCTCCGTCTTCTGAACCGCGCTATCAAATGGCTTCGGTTCAAGATGCTTACTATCAAGCAGATAGTATCTCAAATCAAGTTCGGGGACTGGTTTGTTATGATAGATCTCAAGGACGCATACTTCCATGTATCCATCCTTCCTCAACACTGGAATTTCCTAAGGTTTGCTTTCGGGGGTGAGGTATACCAATGTCGGGTTCTTCCCTTTGGCCTGTCACTCTCACCCCGCACTTTCACCAAGTGTGTGGATGCTGCTCTGGCTCCGCTGCGACTCCAGGGCATCCGCATACACAATTACATTGACGATTGGTTGATACTAGCTCAATCGGAGCAGTTGGCGGCTCGGCATCGAGATGTCGTCCTTGCCTATATGGAAAAGCTGGGGTTAAGACTAAACGCCAAGAAAAGTGTGCTTTCTCCACTACAGAGAACCACTTATCTGGGCGTGGTGTGGGATTCGACCACGATACAGGCATGTCTGTCTCCTGCTCGTATCGACTCAATCCTCACGCAGTCAGAGAAGGACAGTCACTCACTGTCAAACAGTTTCAAAGACTGTTGGGTCTGATGGCAGCGGCATCCAATGTGATACCTTTTGGCCTGCTGTACATGAGACCCAAGGGGAAATCCACTTCGCAAGATCAATGTCACACGGAGATGCTTACGTAACTTGGACATATGGAAGAAACGTTGGTTCCTGGCTCAAGGCCCGATGTTTCGGGGCTCCTTGTTGTTGTGTAACTCTAACGACGGAAGCCTCTCTTACGGACTGGGGGACGGTCATGAGTGGCCGCTCTGCCCAGTGTCTGTGGGAAGGCAATGATCTCACATGGCACATAAACTGCCTGGAGATGCTGGCCATGTTTCGAGCTCTGAGACACTTCCTTCCAGACCTGTGGGGACATCATGTGCTTGTCCGCACAGACAACACATCAGTGGTCTCCTACATCAACCGATAGGGGGGTCTGCGTTCGCGCCCCCTTTGCAGGCTGGCACGCCGGATCCTACTGTGGGCTCAGGGGAAGCTCCTCTCACTAAGAGCAGTCTACATCCCTGGGTACCTCAATCAGGGGGCAGACATCCTGTCGAGACAGGGGCTGAGGCCTGGGGGATGGAGACTCCACCCCACAGGTCGGAAGTGGATCTATTTGCGTCGCAGGAAATGACACACTGTCCCCAGGGCTGGATGCCATGGTGCAGACGTGGCCGAGGTTTTTGTCTGTATGCCTTTCCCCCGATTGTTTTGCTCCCAGGAGTTCTGGAGAGAGTACGCCGGGACGGGGTCCATCTTTTGCTAGTAGCCCCGTTCTGGCCGGCTCGAGTATGGTTCTCGGACATGGTGTCCCTCCTCGATGGCTCTCAGCTGGAGATTCCGATCAGGAGGGACTTCCTCTCTCAGGCGGGGGGCACCATCCTTCACCCCCGCCCAGAGTTCTTGAAGCTGTGGGCGTGGCCCCTGAGGGGGCACAGCTCCTAGCATCTGGTCTCTCAACTGAGGTTGTTGAGACCATACTCCAGTTCAGAGCTCCCGCCACAAGGAAACAGTATGCTTTGAAGTGGAAGCTTTTCACTTCCTGGTGTGGACCGTGACTGCAGGACCCAGACAATCTGACTGTGCAGAAGTGGAAACCAGCATAACTCAAAAAAAGAACAACATACAAGCATATGAGATTATTAACTTCTTTATTCAAATTCTCAGTTTCAAATTATATCAGATTTCATATGCACGTATGCACGCTCTTTCACCAGTACCACTGTTGAGTAACTGTTCTATAGAAACAACATTAACCCTCTAAGTGGCAAAATTGCAAAATTGCTACAAGATGTCATCCTTAATAAATAGACTGTAGTTCCTAATATGGTGTAATATCTCATTTGTATTCCCTACCACTAGATGGCAGACATGCAGTACTTCGATTCTAGACCAAAATTACGTCACGTTCCTATACAAAGTGTTCGAGGAAATAGCAGAGCAAGTGAGCTATTGTGTCATTGATGCGGAAGCAGTTCAGTTTATAGCATGCGAGTAAATTGTGAGATTTGTGAGAGAAAATCGCCAAATGGCTAATAAAAAGTTGTACCGTGAGGACGTGTTACAAATGTTATTCGCCAATTCTGACTCTGAAGGGGAATATTTGCCTTTTGGAAAGATCATTTCGACCCTTTGCCCAACGGGGATGGGGTGGCAGGGGTGACGTGGTCGAAGTGTCCATAGGAGAGCTGTTGCTAGAGGTAGAGGCAGCAGGGGTAGGAGAAATAGGGCTGGAAGTAGCACTAGCTCTTTGGATCCAGTCAGAGCAGCTTTGGATCCAGTGCCCCAAAGAGGTGGGAGTGGCCGCGGTACACGGTACAGTCAGTGCGGGGTAGGTCTGTGCACTGTGCCATGCAATGAAAGGTACCATACTCTCAAGAACTATAAACTGTGTCACCTAGATACCCGACTGGGCAGATAGCTGGTCAACTGATAAAAAAATAGGCACATGCATTTTACTATAGCACAGTAATATAGTAATAATTTACTACTTTCTCCTGTTTTACTGTTGATTTCCTCTTTTCCTGATCATTTGGAATGAGGATAAAAAGACAAAAAAAACATGCAAATAAGTTCAAACATCCATTCAATATCTATTATTTCCGGAATATTACTGATTGTAATGTGGTGTTTGGGTCTTTTATTTATATTATTTATTTGGGTCTTTTATTTAAATGTCTTTTATTTTGTATTGTTTCATGCTGTTAGTGTCATGCTTCCCTTGCCCTCATGTATCTCTGCCTTGTGTATGTGTCATGTTCTGATTGGTTGTCTTAGTCATGCGTCTTGTTTCCCATTGGTTTGTTCTTGTCATGTGACCCTCATTGTCTGATATAAGTAGCCATCATGTTCCCATAGTCTTTGGCTTGTATTGAAGTTGTAACCCGCTGTCGGTGAGTCTAGTCTGTTCATGCCAAGTCAAGTCTGTTCATGTCAAGTCAAGTCAAGTCAAGTCAAGTCAAGTCTGTGTCTCGGTTTATGTTTGGATGTTTGGATCACGTCTGTAAATAAACTGCACATGGGTTCTTCACTACTCTCGCCTTCAGTGGACTGATTCGTTACAGAATACATGACCACCAAAATGACCCCAGCAGATCGTCTTGTTCGACTTCGCCAAGGAAGCCGGCCTATAGAGAGAATACAAATGAGATATTACACCATATTAGGAACTACAGTCTATTTGATTAAGTATGACGTCTTGTCGCAATTTTGCGACTTTGGCGCTAAGAGGGTTAAAAACATATCACATTTAATGCCACGCAATATCCCTCAATGGACTCTTGAGAAATATATAGACTATGCATTGCAATTGAGTGGCTCTGCATTTACTGTGGGGGTTGCTGATGAAGAACACAGCTATCCTACAATACCTGCCACAACAGAACTTCTTCACATCCCGACCGTCATGTCTGGAGTGGTTCACGTCACGCCTGCTACTCCAGGGTCTCCTCATGTAATGCCTGCTAAGCCACAGCCAGCTCACTTCATGTCTGCTATGCCAAAGCCTGCTAACGTCATGTCTGCTACGCCAAAGCCTGCTAACGTCATGTCTGCTACGCCAAAGCCTGCTAACGTCACGCTTGCAATGCCAAAGCCTGCTCACATCATGTCTGCCAAGCCACAGCTTGCTCACGTCATGCCTGCTACTCCAGGACCTGCTCAAATCATGCCAGTTAAGTCGAAGTTTATTCATGTCATGTCTACTAAGTCAAAGCCTGATCACATCATGTCTGCTACTCAAGGGCCTGCTCAGGTCATGCTCGCCACTCAAGAGATTCTTCACAACATGGCTGCCATTGAAGAGCTTCGTTGCAAGATGGCCGCCACGCCTGAGTCCCCGGCCAAGATGGCCGCCACGCCTGAGTCCCCGGCCAAGATGGCCGCCACGCCTGAGTCCCCGGCCAAGATGGCCGCCACGCCTGAGTCCCCGGCCAAGATGGCCGCCACGCCTGAGTCCCCGGCCAAGATGGCCGCCACGCCTGAGTCCCCGGCCAAGATGGCCGCCACGCCTGAGTCCCCGGCCAAGATGGCCGCCAC